>NW_012100910.1:129741-140436 GCF_000951045.1 Mandrillus leucophaeus | reverse complement strand
AACATGGCACATGTATACATATGTAACAAACCTGCACGTTGTGCACATGTACCCTAGAACTTAAAGTATAATTTTAAAAAAAAGGAGTTACTATAAGCCTGCTATGTGTTACACGCTATTCTAAGTTCCAGGACACAGGGATGAATTAGACAGTTATTAATCTCATAGAGTTTACATTCTAGGGGAGACTTCAGATAATTAAAAATAAATGTGTAATGCTATGGCCACTGCGATACATGCTGCAAAGAAAAAATAAAACAGAGTAGTAAGATAAAGAATGTCTTGGGAGGAGAAAAATGTGGTCAGGAGAAATTTCTTTGAAGGGATGACATTTGATCATAGGATATTTGCTGACGACAACAAAGTAATAACCACAGGTCTCTGAGGGGGCATCTCAAGCTAAGAAAACAGTGAGTGTAAAAGGCCTGAGATGGGGAAGAAGCTTAATATCAAAGGAACAGGAAAAATGCTGATGGGGCTAAGATGCAGCAAAAGAGTCTGACTTTAAGACGGAGTCAGAAAGACCAAAGCCAGATTATGAAGGGCATTTTTGTTTGGTTTCGTTTGGTTTGGTTTGATTTGGTTTGGTTGTTTTGTTTTGTTTTGAGATAGAGTCTTGTTCTGTCACCCAGGCTGGAGTGCAGTGGCCTCAAACTCCTTGCTTAAGTGGTCCTTTGCCTCTGCCTCCTAAGTAGCTGGGACTATAGATATGCACCACCATGTCCAGCTATTTTTTTAAAAAAAATTTTTTTGCAGCGATGAGGACTCACTATTCTGTCCAGACTGGTCTCAAACTCCTGGCCTCAAACCATCCTCCCTACTCAGTCTCCCAAAGTGCAAGCCTGAGCCACCATGATGAAGGGTGTTCTTGATCATGTAAAGGACCTTGGATTCTCTTCTCAGTATGATGGAAAGCCACTAGAAAACATACCACATAGAAATGACATAGCTGATTTATATTTAAAATAAAATCCTTATGATTGCCATGAGAAGGGTTGAATGTGAGGTGGGGAAAAGAGAGACAGGGGGCAAGAGTAGAAGCTAAGACAACCTGGCAAAAGATGATGATGGAGACTTAGGCCAGAGGTGGCAAGATGTCACCCTTGGCCATATTTCAAAGTAAGATTTGCTCATGGACTAGTTGTGAGTAATGGGGACAAGGCTATTTGTAGGATTATAAGTGAAAGAATAGTTATTCACGGAAACAGGAAAGATTGGGCCTTGTTAGGTTTCAGATGCCTTAGAAAATGAGACTTAGAATTCTGGGAATTGGCTTGGGCTGGAAATATAAACTTAGTCAACATCAGAATAGAGACGATAATTCAATCCAGGGGACTGGGCAAGTCCCTCGAGGAGTAAGCATATATAAATAAAAGGTCTGAGGACTGAGTACTGAGCTCTGAGACCTACAATTGCATGATTGAGGAGAGGAGGAGCCAGCAATGAAGACTGCAGTGCCCAGGGAGGTAGAAAGAACAACTAGAGGTTACAGAGTTCTGAAAGCCAAAAGGCGAATGTGTTTCAAGAGAAAAAGAGTGATTCCTATGTTGTACACTCCCGAGAGGCTGATGACAATGACTTTGTGACCTTGCCAGTTACATTTTCAGTCTGGAGGCATGGGTAAAGCCGGAGTGATGAAGGTTGAGGAGAGAACTCAAGATGAGAACATGTAAAGAATCTGTAGAGAGAACTCTTTCTAAATGGATGGCTACAAGACCACAGAGAACTGGGTTGTGGCTGAGGGGAATGGGTATTCTTGGAAGAGCATTTTAATTTTTATGGAAATTATTATAGCACATTCATTGATGGTCATGATCTAGGAGAGAAGGATAAAGTAATGAAACAGAAAAGAGAGGGAATAATTACAAGATCAAAATCCTTGAGGAGGTGAAAGTGGACAAGGTCCATGATGGTTAATTTTAGGTGCCAACTTAACTGGATTAAGAGATAGCCAGAAAGGTGGTAAAGCATTATCTTTGTGTTCGTCTGTGAGGATATTTACAGAGGAGATTGGCATTTGAATCAGTGGACTGGGTAAGGAAAATTCACCCACACCCAAGGTGAGGGCCTAGATAGCAGAGGAAAAAATTTTCTCTCTTTTTCTGTTGGAGCTGGGGCACCCTTCTTCTCCTCCCCTTCAACATCAGAACTCCAGGTTCTCTGGCCTTGGGACTCCAGGACTTGCACAGGCAGCACCCCAAGTTCTCAGGCCTGTGGCTTTAGACTGAAATTTACACCATTGACTTTTGTGGTTCTGAGGCCTTCAGACATGGACTGAGCCCCGCTATCGGCTTCCCTAGCTCTCCAGTGCGCAGGTCACCTATGGTGGGACATCTCAGCTTCAGTAACCACATGAGCCAATTTCCCTGAGACATCTATTGTCCTCAGATACATCTACATCTATGAATATATCCTATTGTTTCTCTTTCTTTGGAGATTCTGTCAACTAACACAAAATTCAACCCACATATCAAGTGGTTGGCCTCAGCTAGGAGTAGACATAAAAGAGGTGGGCAGATCACGAGGTCAGGAGATCAAGACCTTCCTGGCTAACACGATGAAACCCCATCTCTAATAAAAATACAAAAAAATTAGCCGGGCATAGTGGCAGGTGCCTATAGTCCCTGCTACTCGGCAGGCTGAGACAGGAGAATGGCGTGAACCCGCGAGGCGGAGGTTGCAGTGAGCTGAGATTGCACCACTGAACTCCAGCCTGGGCGACAGAGCAAGACTCCATCCCCTCCACCCAAAAAAATTACTTATAAAAACAGGCAGTGAACTGACTTGTCCTGAGAGCCTTAGTTTGCTGGCCTATGGTCTAGGGAATTGAGGGTGCAGCAAGGAACTATTGTACTAATGGCCCATGGACACAAAGCTGGATAACATCAGAAGTGGACACAAGATAATGTGATGGGTTGCAAATGGCTTAGAGGTCTAGATGAGGGCAGTAAATTATTGGAATAGGGGTACTAATTAAAAATAACTGGAAAGAAGTAAGTTGGTGCTTAGAGTGTTTGCAGCTTGACATCCTAGTTGTTAGAGGTGAAATTTTCATTGGATAGGAGCCAAATGAGGACATGAATCTGGGAGCCTTGGAGCTGGAAAAGCAACTTTGAAATGTTTTGGTGCTAAGTCTTGATAAGGGAATGGGAGGTCCTACCAGGAGCAAGTGCTGCTCTGGAGACCTTTCTCAAATCAGGGACAACTGGAGCTTTGTACACCTCCTTTATAGATTCCCATGAACAGCAGGATGGGCTGACTTCTCCCAGGGTTCAGATCTCTGGAGTTCTCCTCAACACCATGCTGAAAATGAAGGCATTGTCAAATAGACGTCATTTTGCAACAGTCTGTGTACCCTAAAGTCTCACTTCAAATCATTTGTTAGTTACTTCCAGTGTATCTGATACCATATCTCTTTCTGGATTATTTGCTAATATTCTGTGAGGGGAGGAAAAAAAAAAAGACAGGATGATTATTATTCTTGAAAAATCACCTCAGTTGATAATGTCTACCAAAAGACATTCTTGTTATCCCTTTCTCAAGTAATGCAGTATTTACACAGAAAGTAGGTAGTTGTAGAAAGAGTCTTCTTGTTAGGAAATTTGATGGCCATTTCTGATATAAAATATATTTGAAAGTTAACTTCTCGGATTAACTCATCTCTTTGCTTATTCTTTCATTTTATGTGCTAGGTAGATAAAAATATTTAAGGCAAAGTCTCTTCCCTCAAGATACTCAGGCTAGAAGTGGCGTTGAGACAGGAACAACACAGGGTGGTTGTAGGAGAACAGAAAATTCCAGGCAGCAGTTTCAAGTGACTCGCAAAAGGAAACTGTTGAAATCGCTATAGAAGCTAGGGGCTGATAAGATCCTGAAAAACAGGGTATAGACTAATCTGGCTAAGACCAACATGGCACTGAATTTTACCTAGGTTTCACCTAGGACCTCATTATATGCTAATTAACATACTAAATCACACACCAAGCAATACCATGACAGTTCTGGGGAAACCCATATTTAGTATAAAAATGGGTGACACCACAGTTCTGAGAAATCTCCACCTTTTCCCAGGAATCTTCATGACTATTCCACCCTTGGTTAAAGAAACCCATGAAGATAGAAACCCCAGTCCCCATTGCATGGCTCTTTCGAGTATACCCGCACTCCCTCTTCTTGAGTGTACTTTTCCCTTTGCAATAAGTCTCCATATTTTCACTATTTTCTGACCTTGAATTCATTCTCATGATGGTGTCAAGAGCCTGGACACCAGCTGGGGTTGAGGTCCCACCGGTGTCTCAGGACCTCCCCCAGCCCACTGGTATCAAAGTGGATTGTGTAAATAATTGCAAGACACCCAATTAATTACTATAACAAGGCAAAGAAGAGTAATTTATTTGCTTATTAATCATAAGTTTTATTTTTACTCTTTCATATATGCCAGGCAGATAAAAATAAATAAGATATTTTCTTTGCTGTCAAGGGGTTCAGAGGCTAGATATGGAGATGGATAGATAAACAAATGACTGCAAGCTACTGCACGCATTGCTACCATAAGGAGGTACAAATAAACGACAGTGACAGCACAAAGAAGGTTGGAATTGACTCCACGTGAGAGGTAAAGAAAGGCTTCACCAAGGGGAAAATCCTCAACTGGGTCTTGAAAGATGGTTAGGATAGCACCAAGAGTGGAGGAACATATTAAGAGGAGGGGATTAGCAAACGTATAGAGTCTGATGATAGCTGGAGCATTGGGACAATAGAGGAGAGAAACAGGACATGAGGCTAGAAAGCTGGTGGGACCAGGGAATGGGAGGATGGCAGTAGGGGGAAGTTAGACCTTCTCAGCGAGGCTCTAGGAGACCTGGAAGGCCTTAAATCAGGGAAATAAATATCAGATTTACATCTCAGAGAGATAATGGAGAAAGGATTAGAGGAAAGTGAGTCTGGAGGCAAAAGTGTTCCAGTTTTAAAATTTTTTAAACTTTTTTTCCTCTCCCCAACCCCTTTTTAAAAAAAATTTGGTTGTGATGTATTCAATTGATATGTAAAACACAAAATCTCAGAATCAAACGGTTGTTGAGGTTCTTTATAATTTTAACCTATGCTGGTTTAGGCCACTCCTCTGCCCTCAGGTGCCAGTGCTTACTTATATCTATCACTACCAGTTCATGTGCTGAATATTAATAATGGATCTTTCTCTGACATCAGCCTGGAAATTCCCTGAAGATGAGGGCCAACCTTAATTTACCTTAGTGAACATCTCGCCTAAGTTCCCATTGTATAAATTCAACTACTCTTGCTGAACCAAACCAAATGTCGATTCCTTTATATGATATAACTATAGAACAGTTGGAATAGAATAATTGGAAATGGGGGGGAAAGAATGACTATTAGCAGTATACCTGGTAACCTGTCATTGGAGATAAGACAGCATGTCCACACTTCCAAAACACAGCTCAGCTAATATTGCAGAATGGAATAACCTAAAAGAATAAAGAATGAGAGATTCACTAGACTCAATGTGATTCTAACTTCTTCAAAGTAAGCTTTTTTCCACCTGCATGCAATTTATTTCTTAAGATACTTTCTCATCATGCATTATATGAACATGATATAAAAACAACTTTTGAGGCAATACTAGGAAACACTAAAGTTAGGGTCTAACTTAAAAGGACTGTCAAAAGCAAAGGTAGAAAATGATGGTGTCCACAGATAACCCACTGTTTACATCCCTCTTACTCTATGATGCTTCCAACATTGTGAACTCTGGACTTTCATCACGTGCTCCTGCTTAAATGGAAGCCACATTGCTCCTCTATAAGAATGGAATAACTGTTTTAGCAGATTTTATTTGTATAAAAAAAAAATTCCCCTCTACACTTCTTAACACAATGTGATAGTAGTGGCACTATGTCAGTAGTGTATTAACCATTGGATAAGACATAGTATCAAAAATAAATTCCACACTGTATTCTCCTTGGTATAATTTAAAATATACTGATGTCCTCCAGCATTATGGGACAGATAAAACACAGCTCTGTCTAGAAGTCCTGAAATGTAGGTGTTATCTAGAAAGCTGTGTTCTTTTAAAGAACAGGGACAAATAGATAATTTACATGTAAAAAAAGAAAATAATCCTCAGGCTACCTGCAGGGATGGAAGGGGCAATGTGATCAAATATCACTAAAAAAAGTATATATGGTAAATACTTGTCTCTGCTTATGATATTAAGAATGGGTATGTTCTCTCCAGGCTTACAGTACCTGGCATTTAACTCCTAATGGCAGTAGAACTCTTGCCTTTCTGGCTGGTGTATATACAAAGTTGCATTCTCAGTGACAATTTGTTTTTCTTCCTCTAGGCAATGAAACCCCCAACTATGTAGCACATAAAATCTTCACAGGGATAATAGTAACACTTAGACTTGTATAATAGAACCAAATACTTTAAGAGATTTATTGATCAGGAATCAGTTTGTTTCTACCACATTTCTATGGATTAGGTCTTGTGGCATTATTTCGTTTTTATAGCTGATATATCACTGATGATGAACAGGTCGTTCTCGTTCTCCAAGGGGAAGAAGAGAGAGAGCAGGATGAGGCATTTCTCAGTGAGGAATCTTACCATGTGGTCAGATTCGTTGGAAGTCTGTTTATTACTGAACTTCTTTAGGTCAAAGTTAGTGAGTAATCAAGGAATTTCCAACCCTGCACAATGTACTGAATCATTCTGAAGCAATCACTTATCCACAGGGCAATTTATGACACTCATTATTTAATTGGCAGAAACCCTAGAGAGTTTTTCATCAAGGAGATTCTATAAAGATTTTTTTCTGAGTTAAGGCAGTACCTTAAATTTCATTTTTGTTTTTAATGTCAGTCGGTGGCTTTTTTCTCCATGACAGTACTATAAATGTGACAGTTCATAACATTTAGGTAAGGAAAAGCAAGCATGATTTGGGCTGAATAAGAAGTGGGTTAAAATGAGTCACTACGGAAGACTGTAGAATTCCTTTCACTCTGCGGTACCTGAGCTGCTGTGGATGTGATCCCAGAAAGTAGGTGTGATGCTTAATTTGATGCATCAACCTGGAGGGTGTTTTGGATGACATTAACCTTTAAATTGGTGAGCTCTGAGTAAGCAGATCACCCTCCATGATGTCGGTGGTCCTCATCCAATCAGTAGAAAGCCTGAACAGAACAAAAAGACTAGCTTCCCTGAGTAAGAGGGAACCTTCCAGCAGACTGCCTTTGGATTTGTTGGTCTCCGTAACTGCATAAGGCAACACCTTATAATTATTCATTAATTTACATCCTATTGTAAGGAGAAGAGTTCTATTGATTCTGTTTCTTCTGAGAACCCTGCTAATGCAGTAGGATCAACAGATAGTCCAACTGTACCAGTTGTTCCTCAATAGTTTATGTAACTCTGGACCTTACATTTATTGGTCTCTAAGACCACGCCAAAGAATGACTTCTCTGATAGATGTGCTTTGGCATCTCCATTTTGGCTTACTTGCCACGCTTTGAATATTTTTCACAATCCAGTGAAGGGGCAGGCCTGGGTGGCCATGATTGTACTAGGTAACCCAACCCCCATGGCTACAATTTACTGAACCTGAGATTAATAATTGACTAGGATAGTTGCAGAGTGGCTGATCTGTAGGTGAGGCTGAGCCAAAGAAACACTTGATCTTAAAGATTTAAACTAAGATACTCTGAAATAGGGAGGGTAGGTAGGCATTGCTGACCAAATCAAGTACTTGCAAGAGGATTTGCTGCCATCTTCTAAACCCATAGGAGGCCAAACACAGAACACCTGGGAAGTGGGGAGTAAGAGAGAGCAGAGCATGCTCATGGTGAGCTAAGGCAGAAGGGCTTCAGGCTGGAAGGAGGCAGGATCATGCATTCCTGCACCAAGGACCACCATGGCTGAAAAAGGTGCCATGTGTGCCCAAGACACTGGCAAAGATCCACCCCTGCCAATGCATGGTTGATTTATCTCCTAGCTCCAGCTACTCCCTTAGTTTACCTTGGATACCTTCTTTCCTGGGCTTTCGTTTCCTCCTCTGAAAAATAAACAACTTAACTATTGTGTGTAAAGTTCTAGAGAACCCTTCAAATTTTTTAAATTTACTTTCATTTTTTATAAAGACAGGGGCTTGCTATATTGCCCAGACTGTTCTTGAACACCTTGCCTCAAGTAATCCCTTGCCCCCACCTCAGCCTCCCACAGTGCTCAGATTACAGGCATGAGCTACCACGGGCAATCCCAACAGTTTTTAAATTGGTCATATGAAATAGGGATTGTTTAAGGGTGGATTCTGTGCTCATTTTATCAGGCTCTGTATTCTATTATTCTTATCTGTGGCAACAATTGAGTTTTTCTTGAGGGAAGTAATTTTTAAACTTTTGTTTTGTTTTTTATCAGGACAAACTTTGTTAAAAGGAAGTCTTACATGGAGGATTTAAACAAAACAGATAAAAACTGAGTGGATCTGATCAGAGTGGCTGGGGCTTGGAGCTTCGCCCTGTGGCCTTTCCCAGCACCCTCCATCCCCACATGCTCCACATCCTCATCTCTGCAGACTCCAGCATGAAAGCCTTCACCCTTGAAAAACAACAAAGATGAATAAGGAAGAGACAGTCAAATAAAGTTAAAAACTACATGAGCAGCTGAAGACCAGCAGGATTTCAGAGATCCACTGCCTGGAAGCACTTCCTGCCTTGGCTTGCTGAATTCTAGCAAAGAGCACAGGCAAGAACCTGGAGGTGCAGAGGCTGAGAAGTGGCAACTGCAAAACTGGGACCAAAGGGGAATGGTCATTGTGGGGAAAATAGAAGGAGGGAGCAGTTGCACGATGTGGTGTTCCTGTGTCCCTGGCTTCAAATGACATAAGAGAAAATAAAAGAAAGACTTAGGGCCTAGTAAGGCAGGCCAACATTCAAATCAGGAAATACAGAGAACACCACAAACTTACTCCTCAAGAGGAGCAACCCCAAGACACATAAATGTCAGGTTCACCAAGGCTGAAATGAAGGAAAAAATGTTAAGGGCATCCAGAGAGAAAGGTCGGGTTACCCACAAAGGGAAGCCCATCTGACTAACAGCGGATGTCTCGGCAGAAACCCTACAAGCCAGAATAGAGTGGGGGCCAATATTCAACATTCTTAAAGAAACATTCTTAAAGAAAAGAATTTCCAACCTTAAAAAAAAGAATTTCCAGTTCTTAAAGAAAAGAATCTCATATTCACTCAAACTAAGCTTCATAAGTGAAGGAGAAATAAAATCCTTTACAGATAAGCAAAATGCTAAGAGATTATGTCACCACCAAGGCTGCCTTACAAGAGATCCTCAAGGAAGCACTAAACATGGGAAGGAACAACTGGTACCAGCCACTGCAAAAACATGCTAAATTGTAAAGACCATCGACACTATGAAGAAATTGCATCAATTAATGGGCAAATAACCAACTAACATCATAATGAAAGGATCAAACTCAAACATAACAATATTAACCTTAAATGTAAATGGGCTAAATGCCCCAATCAAAAGACAAAGACTGGCAAATTAGATAAAGAGTGAAGACTAATTGGTGTGCTGTATTCAGGAAATCCATCTCATGTGCAAAGACACACATAGGCTCAAAATAAAGGGATGGAAGAAGTTCTACCAAGCAAATGGAAAGCAAAAAGAAGCAGGGGTTGCAATCCTAGTCTCTGATAAAACAGACTTTAAACCAACAAAGATCAAAAGAGACAAAGAAGGCCACTACATAATGGTAAAGGGATCAATTCAACAAGAAGAGCTAACTATCCTAAATATATATGTACCCAATACAGAAGCAACCAGATTCATAAAGCAAATCCTTAGAGACCTAAAAAGAGACTTAGACTCCCACACAATAATAATGGGAGACTTTAAAACCCCACTGTCAATATTAGACAGATCAAGGAGATAGAAAGTTAACAAAGATATCCAGGACTAGAACTCAGCTCTGGACCAAGCAGACCTAATAGACACCTACAGAACTTGTATATTTAGAATACCCCATTGTCTCAACCCAAAATCTCCTTAAGCTGATAAGCAACTTCAGCGAAGTCTCAGGATACAAAATCAATGTGCAAAAATCACAAGCATTCCTATACACCAATAACAGACAAACCGAGAGCCAAATCATGAGTGAACTCCCATTCACAATTGCTTCAAAGAGAATAAAATACCTAGGAATCCAACTTACAAGGAATGCGAAGGACCTCTTCAAGGAGAACTACAAACCACTGCTCAATGAAATAAAAGAGGACACAAACAAATGGAAGAACATTCCATGCTCATGGATAGGAAGAATCAATATCGTGAAAATGGCCATACTGCTCAAGGTAATTTATAGATTCAATGCCATCCCCATTAAGCTACCAATGACTTTCTTCACAGAATTGGAACAAATTACTTTAAAGTTCATATGGAGCCAAAAAAGAGCCTGCGTAGCCAATACAATCCTAAGCAAAAAGAATAAAACTGGAGACATCATGCTACCTGACTTCAAACTATACTACAAGGCTACAGTAACCAAAACAGCAAGGTACTGGTACCAAAGCAGAGATATAGACCAATGGAACAGAACACAGGCCTCAGAAATAATACCACACATCTACAACCATCTGATCTTTGACAAACCTGACAAAAACAAGAAAT
>NW_012100910.1:122545-123751 GCF_000951045.1 Mandrillus leucophaeus | reverse complement strand
CATTATTCACAATAGCAAAGACTTGGAACCAACCCAAATGTCCATCAATGATAGACTGGATTAAGAAAATGTGACACATATACACCATGGAATACTACACAGCCATAAAAAAGGATGAGTTCATCTCCTTTATAGGGACATGGATGCAACTGAAAACCATCATTCTGAGCAAACTATCACAAGGACACAAAACGAAACACCACATGTTCTCACTCATAAGTGGGAATTGAACAATGAGAACACATGCACACAGGGTGGGGAACATCACACACCGAGGCCTGTTGTGGGGTGGGGTGATTGGGGAGGGATAGCATTAGGAGATATATCTAATGTAAATGACGAGTTAATGGGTGCAGCACAGCAACATGGCACATGTATACCTATGTAACAAACCTGCATGTTGTGCACATGTACCCTAGAACTTAAAGTATAAAACAAAATGTGTTGAAAACAATCAAAGGCAATTGAATATTGCAGCTGCCTGAAGCAGAAGATAATGGTTGGAACAAATGCAAAGTCTGACCAAGATGATAAATATGAAAAACTGGACAGAAGAAAGGGGACTTTGAAATTCTGCAACATGTTCCTGGGAATCTAGGAGGGCATACACACGTATGGGTCTATGTGCACATCCCATAAAGACCAGAAACAGTTCTATGCTCTCAAGTCAAGACACAGTTGCAAACTGCCTCCCTGAGTGTTGAGGGCATGTCCCAACACACACACAGAGTCCTTCAGTAAAGATTAGGAGAGTTATTGGTTTCAGACAGTAAAGAACATCTCTGTCTACTCATTAGCTGACAAATAAGCAAACCAAGCAGAGACTTCAGTGGCCACCGCACACTACGAAGACGATAGACTTTACAGAACTCATTCACTAAACAAATAACAACAATAAAAACAACAACAAATCACCAAAATCCTGAGAACTGGAGAGAATCTAATTCTACAGTTGTAACGTTATATTATTTAAGATAATACATTCTATAAAAAATTATTGGGGGGCGGAGCAAGATGGCCAAATAGGAACAGCTCCAGTCTCCAACTCCCAGCTCGAGTGACACAGAAGACCGGTGATTTCTGCATTTTGAACTGAGGTACTGGGTTCATCTCACTAGGGAGTGCCGGATAATCGGTGCTGGTCAGCCTCTGCAGCCCGACCAGCGAGAGCTGAAGCAGGGCGAGGCATTGCCTCACCTGGGAAGC
>NW_012100910.1:107284-118239 GCF_000951045.1 Mandrillus leucophaeus | reverse complement strand
CCAACATGGCACAAGTATACATATGTAACAAACCTGCACGTTGTGCACATGTACCCTAGAACTTAAAGTATAATAATAATAAAAAATAAATTAAAAAAAAGAAAAAACAATAATGAAGAAAAAAATTATTACACATATATTGTATATAAACATTACATTATTAAGATAATTTATTACATATAAAATTATTCAACAAAAGATTATAAAATTGGCAAAGAAATGGGAAATTATGGCCCATACACAAGAGAAAATAAAAGTCAATAGAAGCTATCCATGAGAAAGCACAGAGATAGCTTAGAGACAGTCTTTCAATCAGCTATTTAGATACATTCAAAGAACTACAGGAAATAATGCCTGGAGAAATAAGGGGAAGTATGAGACCAAAGTCTTACCACATAGAGAATATCAGTAAAGCGAGAAATCATAAAAAAAAAAAGAATCAAATAGAAATTCTGTAGTTGAAAAGTGCAAAAACTGAAATAAAAAATTCACTAGAGCATTTTAATAGAAGATTTCACTGCCAGAAGAAAGAATCAATAAATTTCAAGATAGTTCCATTGAGATCATTCATCCCAAGGAACAGAAAGGAAAAAGACTGATGAAAAAGAAACAGAGCCACAGAGAACTGCAAAGCACCTTCAAGCATCCCAGCATATGCATAATGCGAGTCTCAGAAGTATAGAGGATAGAGAATGTGGTAGAAATAATGTTTTAAGATATAATGACAAAGACCTTTTCAAATTTGATGAAAATAGCAATCTACACATCTAGAAACTCAATAACCCCCAATAATAAGAGCAAAATGATCCACAAGAAGACATGTAAATCAAATGTTGACTTCAATACCCTACATTCAATAACGAACAGAATAACCATACAGATGATCAATGAGGAAACAGGGAACTTGAACAACACTATAAACTAACAAAATACAGAAGAGCACTCCACCCAACAACAGAAGAATGCACGTTTCTCAAGTGCACACAAAACTTTCTTCAGGGTATGAAGCAATTTTCAGTAAATTTAAGAAGATTGAAATCATCAAAAATATCTTCTCTGACTACAATGGAATGAAGCTAGAAATCAATAAAATAATGAAAACTGAAAAATGCACAAATATATGATATTAAACAAATCACTCTTGACCAAAGGATCAAAAAGAAATCAGACAGAAAATCAGAAAATACTTAGAGACAAATAAAAATAAAAATACATGATACCAAAATGTATGTGAAGCAATGAAAGCAGTGCTCAGAGAAAAATGTATATTTAAACATATACATTAATGAAAAATAAAAATCTCAAATCAATAGCCTAACTTTACACCATAAAGAAATAGTAAATGAAGAACAAAGTAAACCCAAAGCTAGCAGAAAGAAGTAAATATTAAAGACTAGGTGGAGATAAACAGAACAGAGAGTAGAAGAAAATAGAATCCACAAAACAGAAAGTCAGTTTTCTGAAAAGATCAACAAAATTGTCCACCTGTAGCTAACCTGATCAAGCAAAAAAGAGAGAAGACTCAAACTATAAAAATCCTTAATGAAAGAGGGAATATCACTACTGACCTTACAGAAACAAAAAGGATAGCCTAAGGGAATACTATAAACAATTGTGTATCAACGAATTAAACACCCTACATTAAAAACGGACAAATACCTAGAAAGATACAAACTAAATATTTGGTAGAGTTCACCAGTGAAGCTATCTAGTCTTTAGCTTTTTTTGTAGGAAGTTTTAAATGATCAATTCAATCTCTACTTGTTATAAGTCTATTTATATTTTTTGTGATTTAAGTAAACTTCTGTAAAGAGGAATTAACATCAATTATTCACAAAATCTTTCCAAAAATAGAAAAGGAAGAAACATTTTCCATCTTATTTATTCTGATAGCAAAAGGAGACAAATACAGCACCGTTAAAGAAAACTGCAGGCCAATATCCCCAATGAACATAAACACAAAAATCCTCAAAAAATAGCAAACAAAACAAAACAAAACAAAACAAAAAACCCCTAACAACAGTACATAAAAATAATAATACAACATGACCAATTGCGATTTACCCCAGGAAGGTAAGTAAAGTTGAGTCACTTAATCAGTATAATACATCATATTGGCAGAATAAAGAACAATATCCACACAATCAGCTCAATAGGTAAGAAAAACACATTTTAAAAAATCCACATCCTTCATGAGAAAAATATTCAACTAGAATTGCAGGGAACTTCTTCGACTTGATAAGGGGTATCAGTGAAAAACACACAGCTAACATAATGCTTGTTAGTGAAAAGACTGAAAGTGTTTCCCTAAGATCAGGACAACCAAGAATGTCTACTTGTACTACTTCTTTTCAGCATTACTGGAAGTTCTAGCCAGGGTAATTAGGCAGAAAAAAGAAAAATAGTGCATCCAGGTTGTTAAAGAAGTAAAACTACCTTGATTTTTAGATGACTTGATTTTGTATTTAGAAAATCCCATGAATCCACAAAAAAAAAACATTAGAGCTATGAAACAAACTTAGCAAGATTGCAGCATACAAGATAAGTATACAAAATTAATTGTATTTCTATATACTAATGATGAGCAATCTGAAAATGACATTAAAACAATTTCATTTATACTGGCATTGAAAATAATGAAATATTTAGGGATTAATTTAACAAAAGAAGTCCAATTTTTATATTGAAAACCTTTAGACAACATTAAAATATATTAAGAAATATCTTAATAAGTGAAAATGCATCTGCATACATGTGTTGGGGGAGTTAATATTGTTAAAATGCAATATTCCCCAAATTTATTTACAGATTCAACTCAATCTATATCAAAATTTCAGCTGGACTTTTTTTTTTTTTTTTTTTTTTTTTTTTTGCAGAAATTGACAAGCTGCTCCGAGAATTCTCATGGAAATGTGAAGAACCATGAATCGCCAAAATAACCTTGAAAAAGAAGAACAAAATTGGAGGACTCACATTTCCCATTTTCAAAACTAACTACAAAGTCATAGTAGTCAAGACACTGTGGAACTGGCACAGGATAAATGTATAAATCAATGGAATAAAAATGTAAATCAAAACAGTGATGAAATACTACCTCACACCCACTGCGACGGCTATAATAAAAAAGACAGGCAATAAAAATGTTGGTGAAGATGTGGCAATGTAAATAGTGCACCACTTTGGAAAACAGTCTGGCAGTTGCTCATATGGTTAAATATAGAGTTATCATATTGTCTAACAACTTCTTTCCTAGGTATATACCCAAGAGAATTGAAAATATATGTCCATACAAACACTTGTACATGAGTCTTCAAGCAGCAGAATTTTTTAATAATATCCAAAAACTGGAAATAACCAAGCAAGGTGAAATGTTTATCAACTGATGAATGGAAAAACAAAAATGTGGCTTATCCACATAATGTAATATAAAATGTAGCACATCCATATGATGTAAAATAAATATAGTTCAGCCATAAAAAAGGAATGAGGTACTGATTCATGCTACAATACAAATGAACTTGGAAAACATTATGCTAAGGGAATGAAACCAGAAACAGGAGACCATATACTGTATGATTCTATTTATAGGAATGTCCAGAAAAGGCAAATCCATAGAAGCAGAAAGAAGACCCCTAGTTGCCAGCGGCTGAGGGAAAAAGGGAATATGCAGTGATTACTAGTGGATGTGTTTATTTTGAGAATAATGAAAATGTTCTGGAATTAGTGGTAATTATTGCACAACTTTATGAATACACTAAAAATCACAAAAGTATACATGGTGAAGAGATGAATTTTATGGTAAGAGTAATTTTTAAAAGAAAATTCAAAGAAACTATCTTGGGCTCTTCACTTAAATGATCTGAGGCAAATTTTTTTGTTTGTTTGTTTGTTTGTTTTTTTGTTTTTGTTTGAGACAGAGTTTCTCTTGCTGCCCAGACTGGAGTGCAATGGCGCAATCTCGGCTCACTGCAACCTCCACCTCCCAGGTTTAGGAGATTCTCCTGCCTCAGTCTCCCTAGTAGCTGGGATTACGGGCATGTGCCACCACGCCCAGCTAATTTTGTATTTTTAGTAGAGACAGCGTTTCTCCATGTTGGTGAGGCTGATCTCGAACTCCCGACCTCAGGTAATCCGTCTGCCTTGGCCTCCCAAAGTGGTAGGATTATAGGCATGAGCTACTGCGCCCAGCCACAAGAATTTTTTTTAAATGTATTTCTGTTCAGTGAGTGTGACGGTTAGTTTTATGTGTCATCTTGGCTGGGTCAAGGGATACACAGATAGCTGGTAAAACGCCATTTCTGAATGTGTCTATGAGGAAGTTTCTGGAAGAGATTAGCATCTGAATCAGTGGACTTAGTAAAAACCCACCCTTAGCCATGTGGGTGGGCACCACCTAATGGACTGAGACCCTGGATAGAACAAAGAGGCAGATTAACTTTCGCTTCTGCACCAGAGACACCCATCTTCTCCTTCCCTCACACATGAGAGGTCCAGGTTTGAAGGCCTTCAGGCTCTGGGACTTATGCCCAATGGCCCCCCATTTCCTCAGGCCTTTGGCCTCAGACGGAGAGTGACACCATTGACTCTCCCGCTTCTCAGGTCTTCAGACTTGGACTGAATCACACCACCGGCTCTCCTGGTTCCCCAGCTCACAGAAGGTATACGGTGGGAATTGGCCTCCATAACCACATGAGAAAATTCCCATCTTAAATCCCCTCTGATATGTTTAGGAGTCCTGTTGGTTCTGTTTCTCTGAAGAGCCCTGAGTAATACGGTTACTATTTCTTGTTACCGTTGTCCAGAATGTTTAGAGTCCTCTTTCCTTCTTACCTAGCTTGCCTAATGACAGCCTGTATCCCTTCTGTTTTAGAATGATTGATCCTGCTCCTTGAGGCTATGGAGGATTCTCAGTGATTCCACTGGTCAAATGATGTGAGACACGGGGGAGGACCCATGAAAGCTTTCTGGTGCTAAGACATTGAACTGAATGTCTTAAGTGGTGAATAGTCTGAACAGAGAAGACGGGAACAGACTGCACAGGACAAGCTCATCCATATCAGAGGTGATGTAGAAGTGGTGACGGTTCCTCTCCTAGCTATGAAGGCTCTCACCCTGGAGGTGGACTGTGAAGTGCTCAATGAGGAGAAGGAGTTTCACATACTCACCTAGCTCTCCATCTCCCCATGTTCATAAGCAGTTGCCATCACCTAATTGTTGTAGTGCTGGGGATGTCATAACATAGATAAAACCTGCTAAGATTCTGTGAGTCAGTCCTGGGTTATCCCAGTACCCTGGAACCACAGCTGCTGGAGATGTGACCCTAGCATTACAGATAAACAAACAACAAAAAATGACCTTATGGAGATTTAAGTTCCTATTACCAACTAATTACATTTCAGATTTTTATATATGGATATCTGTAATATTCTGGGGAAGAAATATAAAGACAAAATTGGCCATGTCTCCTCAGGACTCTGTGATAAACAGTGCAAAGACAATTTTCATTTGCTTTAAAAATTAAATGCCTCTTTTATGAAGTGTAGTTTTAAAATACTACGTATTTTGTACTAATAGTACCAAAACTCATGGCAAATTTTTTCTCTGTTTATAAAAAATGATTTGTGTGTATATATTTATTTGCTTTAACTTTTATTTTAGGTTCGGGGGTACATGTGAAGGTTCATTATGTAGCTAAACTCATGTCACAGGGGGTCTGTTGTACAAATTATTTTCATAATCCAGGTATTAAGGCCAGAACCCAATAGATATCTTTTCTGCTTCTCTCTCTCCTCCCACCATCCACCCTCCACCCTCAAGTAGACACTAGTGTATGTTGTTTCTTTCTTTGTGTTCATAAGTTCTTATTATTTAGCTCCCACTTGTGAGTGACAACACGTGGTATTTGACTTTCTGTTCCTGTGTTAGTTTCCTAAGAATAATAGCCTCCAATTTCACCCATGTTTCTACAAGACATGATCTTATTGTTTTTTTATGGCTGCATAGTATTCCATGGTGTATATATACCACATTTTCTTTATCCAATCTGTCATCGATGGACATTTAGGTTGATTTTATGTCTTTGCTATTATATATAGTGCTGTAATGAACATTCACATGAATGTGTTTTGTGGTAAAATTATTTATATTCCTCTAAGTATATATCTAGTAGTAAGATTGCTGGATCAAATGGTATTTCTGCTTTTAGTTCTTTGAGGAATCACCATACTGCTTTCCACAATAGTTGAACTAATTTACACTCCCACTGACAGTGTTAAAATGCTCCTTTTTCTCTGCAACCTTGCTGGCATGTGTTATTTTTTGACTTTTTAATAATAACCATTCTGACTGGTGTGAGATGCTATCTCATTTTTTTTCATTTGCATTTCTCTAGTAATCAGTGATGTTGAGCTTTTTTCCATATGATTGTTGGTCTGTCTTTATTTGTTTGTTTGTTTGTTGAGACGGAGTTTCCCTCTTGTTGCCCAGGCTGGAGTACAATGGTGCAATTTTGGCTCTGTGCAACCTCTGCCGCCTGGGTTCAAATGATTCTCCTGCCTCAGCCTCCTGAGTAGCTGGGATTACAGGCATGAGCCACCACACCCAGCTAATTTTGTATTTCTAGTAGAGATAGGGTTTCACCATGTTAGTCAGGCTGGTCTCAAACTCCTGACCTCAGGTTATCCACCCACCTCAGCCTCCCAAAGTGCTGGAATTATAGGTGTGAGCCACCGCCCCCAGCCATGTCTTCTTTTGAGAAGTGTCTGTTTATGTCCTTTGCCCACTTTTTAATGGGGTTGATTGGTTTTTTTTCTTGTAAATTTGTTTAAGTTCCTTATAGATGCCTAATATTAGACCTTTGTCAGATGCATTGCTTGCAAACATTTTCTCCCATTCTGTAGGTTGTCTGTTTACTCTGTTGATAGTTTCTTTTGCTGTGCAGAAACTCTTCAGGTTAATTAGATCCTACTTGTCAATTTTTGCTTTTGTTGCGATTGCTTTTGGTGTCTTTGTCATGAAATCTTTGCCTGTTCCTACATCCAGGATGGCATTGCTTATGTTGTCATCCAGGGTTTTTATAGTTTTGGGTTTTAACACTTAGGTTTTTAATCCATCTTGAGTTGATTGTTGTATATGGTGTAAAGAAAGGGTCCAGCTTCAATCTTCTCCATATTGCTAGCCAGTTATCTGAGCACAATTTATTGAATAGTGAGTCTTTTCCTTATCACTTGTTTTGTCAGGTTTGTCAAAGATCATACATGTGTGGCCTTATTTCTGGCCTCTCTACTCTGTTCCATTGGTCTATGTGCCTGTTTTTGTACCAGTACCATGCTGTTTTGTTTGTTGTAGCCCCATAGTATAGTTTGAGGTTGGGCAATGTGATGCCTCCAGCTTTGGTCTTTTTGCTTAGGATTGTTGTGGCTATTCAGGCTATTTTTGGGTTCCATATGAATTTTAAAATAGATTTTTCTAGTTCTGTGAAGAATGCCATTGGTAGTTTGACAGGAATAGCAGTGAAACTGTAAATTGCTTTGGGCAGTGTGGCCATTTTAATCACAATGATTTTTTTCTATCCATGAGCATGGGATGTTTTTTCATTTGTCTGTGTCTTCTCTGATTTCTTTCAGCAGTGTTTTGTAATTCTCAATGTAGAGATCTTTCACCTCCCTGTTTAGCTGTATTTCTAGGTATTTTATTCTTTTCTTGTAGCAATTGTGAATGAGATTGCCTTTTTTATTTGGCTCTTGGCTTGGCTGTTGTTAGTGTACAGGAATGTTAGTGATGTTTGTACATTGATTTTGTAACCTGAAGCTTTGCTGAAGTTGTTCATCAACTGAAGGAGATTTTGGGCTGAGATTATGGGACGTTCTAGATATAGAATCATGTTGTCTGCAGAGATAGTTTGATTTCCTGTCTTCCTATTTGAATGTCCTTTATTTCATTCTCTTGCCTGATAGTTCTGACTAGGTCTTCTATTACTATGTTGAATAGGAGTGCTGAGAAACAGTATCCTTGTCTTATGCTGGTTTTCAAGAGGAATTCTTCTAACTTTTGCCAATTCAGTATAATGTTGCCTGTGGGTTTGTCATAGATGGCTCTTATTATTTTGAGGTATGTTTCTTCAATACCTAGTTTATTGAGAGTTTTTAGCATAAAATAGTGTTGAATTTTATTGAAAGCCCATTTCTGTGTCTATTGAGATAATCATGTGGTTTTTGTCTTTAGTTCTGTTTAGGTGATGAGTCACATTTGTTGATTTGTATGTGTTGAACCAACCTTGCATCCCAGGGATGAAGCCTACTTGAACATAGTGAATTAACTTTTTAATGTGCTACTTGATTTGGTTTTCAAGTATTTTGTTGAAGATTTTTGCATTGATGTTCGTCAAGGATATTGGCCTGAAGTTTTCTTTTTTTGTTGTGTCTCTGCCAGGTTTTGGTATTAGGATGAGGCTGGCCTTGGAGAGTAGTCCCTCCTCCTCAATTTTTTGGAATGGTTTCAGTAGGAACGGCACCAGGTCTTCTTTGTACATCTGGTAGGATTCAGCTGCAAATCCATCAGATCCTGGGGTTTTCTTGGTTGGTAGGCTATTTATTATTTTTTTGGTTGGGGGGGTGGCTATTTAGTACTGATTCAATTTCAGAGCTCATTGTTGATCTGTTCAGGGAATCAATTTCTTTCTGGTTCAGTCTTGGGAAGCTGTATATGTCCAGGAATTTATTCACCTCTTCTAGGTTTTCTAGTTTGTATGCATAGATGTGTTCCTAGCAGTTTCTGACAGTTTTTTTTATTTCTGTGGGATCAGTGTTAACATTCCTTTTGTCATTTCTAATTGTGTTTATTTGGATCTTTTCTCTTTTCTTTCATATTAGTCTAGCCAGTGGCTTCTCTTAATTTTTTCAAAAAACCAATTCCAAGATTTGTTGATCTCTTAAATGGCTTTTTGTGTCTTGGTTTCCTTCAATTCAGCTCAGATTTTGATTACTTCTTATCTTCTGCTAGCATTGGGGTTGATTTGTTCTTGCTTCTCTAATTGTTTCTGTTATGATGTTAGGTTGTTAACTTGAGATCTTTCTAAATTTTTGATGTGGGCATTTAGTGCTATGAATTTCCTTTTTAATACTGCGTTAGCTGTGTCCCGGGGATTCTGGTATGTTGTGTCTTTGTTCTCATTCATTGCAAGAAACGTTTTGATTGCTGCCTTAATTTCATTATTTATCCAAAAGTCATTTAGGAGCATGTTTTTTAATTTCCATGCAATTGCATAGTTTTGAGCAATTCTCTTAGTCTCGACTTCTATTTTTTATTGCACTGTGGTCTGAGAGTGTGTTTGGTATGATGTCAGTTATTTTGCATTTGCTGAGGATTGTTTTATGTTCAATTATGTAGTTGATTTTAGAATATGTTCCCAACTTTTTAAAATACGAATTGAGAAATTAAACTGTGAAAGGGCGAAGAGAGGGACAAACTTTTTTAAAACAAAATAAAATTATTTGTGCAGCCCATGCATTATTTAACATTGCTATGTCTTTTCTTATATTAGAATAGTTGTTACCCACATCAGGAGTGTTGGAATTTCCTAGGTCAGAAAATATAATAGTACTGCTATTTAACTTCACATTCTAACTATCAACAATTTTACATAATTTGCACAAGGAACAAAGAGAGGAGGTACAAATGGGGTTTTATCAGGTCAGAAGCCTGGAAGGAACTGATAGAAAGGGTGTTTTTGTCTAAACCTGAGGTTTACATATTGTTTGAAATAGCTGATTTGGTGTTGCAGGCCTGGCCAGGTAAGATGCAAATCTATCACAAACTGTTTCCAGGACGAAGAAGATGAAATTAGTGTATTACAACAAGAGAGAAGGGATAGAAAAGTAATGGCCTTGGGGGTTATTGGTGTAGAGCACAGAGCAAAGAAAGGAAAAAAAATTATGAAAAGAGGAGAATCTATAAATAAGAAAGAAAATAGGAACATGAGACAGACTGCAGGATCCGGGAGGACCAGGTGACATATGTTAAAATATTTAAAAGATTTAAATCAAAATAATAAATTGTTAAATAAAATTTGTTCTAGCCTCCTGTTTTGACAAGTATTCCTTCATAACAACCTGGAAGGCCAGACCAAATTAGAAGTTTTGTGCCTCTTGGAGTCCGCAATGAGATTTGCCCTGTGGGAGAGCCTGGGAGCCTGCATCCCTCCACCTCTCTCTTCTCAGTCTGTCTTCATCCCAAGTGCAAGGGGCCTCCTGCAGGTGCCTGTGGATATCTCAGACCAAATAGTCCATATCCCTGCAAACAGTCACCACTCAGCCATCCTGAGGGTATAGGTTACATTTACCATTGGGAGCATGGTTTCAGTGAAGAGACCTGTGCAGGCCCTGGAACTTGGGTTGAGCAGAGAAGGCCAGGGTCCCAGGTACCTGAATGTTGTTTAGAAAGTTCTAGAAGGGTGCACAGGATCTGAGTTGACATGTCTACTCTCCCCATGAATTCTTTCCCCCAAAAGAAGGTCAAAGCAAGACTCTCTAAAGCACAAAGCCCAGGGCAGGGAATGCAGTCGTCTGGATCAAAGGATGATGCTGACAAGAGAGTTCTGTCAGAGACAAAAGTTTTTTACTGATGGTTGATGGAGCAGACAAGGAAGCAACCCATTGCAACCATTGCCAAAATATATGTTTGCTTTGAGGATAGAGATTTAATTGGCTAGTAATTTAATTGATGACATTTAAAGTACAGGAAAGAGAGTATAACATTTATATGCAAAAACAGACTAGAAAATTTCCTCTTTTTATTGCGACTGGATATTCTACATGAGAAAAAGAATTAAACTGGGATTTAGAGACTCTTATATTGTAGAAGAGAGAGCGTTCACAATTTTACTTTAATTACCTTCAAATTTTTATTTGTTGTCTAAATTAATCAATAAGTCTTTTTGTTTTTCACTTATTGTTGTC
>NW_012100910.1:100946-107234 GCF_000951045.1 Mandrillus leucophaeus | reverse complement strand
TTGGTGTTGCAGGCCTGGCCAGGTAAGATGCAAATCTATCACAAACTGTTTCCAGGACGAAGAAGATGAAATTAGTGTATTACAACAAGAGAGAAGGGATAGAAAAGTAATGGCCTTGGGGGTTATTGGTGTAGAGTACAGAGCAAAGAAAGGAAAAAAAATTATGAAAAGAGGAGAATCTATAAATAAGAAAGAAAATAGGAACATGAGACAGACTGCAGGATCCGGGAGGACCAGGTGACATATGTTAAAATATTTAAAAGATTTAAATCAAAATAATAAATTGTTAAATAAAATTTGTTCTAGCCTCCTGTTTTGACAAGTATTCCTTCATAACAACCTGGAAGGCCAGACCAAATTAGAAGTTTTGTGCCTCTTGGAGTCCGCAATGAGATTTGCCCTGTGGGAGAGCCTGGGAGCCTGCATCCCTCCACCTCTCTCTTCTCAGTCTGTCTTCATCCCAAGTGCAAGGGGCCTCCTGCAGGTGCCTGTGGATATCTCAGACCAAATAGTCCATATCCCTGCAAACAGTCACCACTCAGCCATCCTGAGGGTATAGGTTACATTTACCATTGGGAGCATGGTTTCAGTGAAGAGACCTGTGCAGGCCCTGGAACTTGGGTTGAGCAGAGAAGGCCAGGGTCCCAGGTACCTGAATGTTGTTTAGAAAGTTCTAGAAGGGTGCACAGGATCTGAGTTGACATGTCTACTCTCCCCATGAATTCTTTCCCCCAAAAGAAGGTCAAAGCAAGACTCTCTAAAGCACAAAGCCCAGGGCAGGGAATGCAGTCGTCTGGATCAAAGGATGATGCTGACAAGAGAGTTCTGTCAGAGACAAAAGTTTTTTACTGATGGTTGATGGAGCAGACAAGGAAGCAACCCATTGCAACCATTGCCAAAATATATGTTTGCTTTGAGGATAGAGATTTAATTGGCTAGTAATTTAATTGATGACATTTAAAGTACAGGAAAGAGAGTATAACATTTATATGCAAAAACAGACTAGAAAATTTCCTCTTTTTATTGCGACTGGATATTCTACATGAGAAAAAGAATTAAACTGGGATTTAGAGACTCTTATATTGTAGAAGAGAGAGCGTTCACAATTTTACTTTAATTACCTTCAAATTTTTATTTGTTGTCTAAATTAATCAATAAGTCTTTTTGTTTTTCACTTATTGTTGTCCTATCTTTTGAACAAAATTGCTTCCTTCATGTCAGATCAAAAATAAACCAAGAAATGAGTTTCCATAAAAAATTAAAATTATATTTCCTAAATTTTCTAGAACACTAATATTCATAAGGTACTCAATTCAACAACCTATGTGGGTTCATATTTAAATGATAGAAGTACTATATCACCCAGTACTCAGGTCTCTGATTTTTTCAGACTTTCCCAAATATTGAATCCATCCTCTACTTTGTGTGTCTATGAATACTAACAATGTACTGTGGTGCTGCATTTTGTTAGTACCTTTCAGTAGAAACAAGCCTGTGAAACTACAGATGTTTTAATATCCAATTTTAACAGATAGGTTGCCATCAAGTTTTAGGAAGTTTTCAACTCTTTTCAGTTCACCACCAATTTCCAAATTACTATAGTTAATACTTTCTGATCACTTATCCATCTACTGCATACTATTCTCAGTTCATTACACGTATTAACACATGTAATCTTCACAAGAACCATATGAGGTAGGCATTATTATGATCCCTACCTAACAAATGGGAGCGGTTTCAAAATGGCTGATTAGATGCATCTCTTATTCACCTCCTCCACTAAGAAGAACCAAAATAGTGAGTATATAGTTGTACTTTGAATAAATCATCCAAGACAGAACACTGAAATTTAATAGAAAAGTGACAGTAAACACCTAGAGCAAGAAAAGGGAAGGAAGTGAGGCAGCCTGCTCAGCTGGTATCAGCTCCAAATCCTAATACAGAAAAAGGGTATGTGAGAGATACCCAGTGGTCCACATTCCCACCACACACCAAATTTTGCATACAATTCTAACCATGGGAAAGCCCCTCCACTCTCATGGGCCCCAAGACTAACGTAGGGAGCTCTCTGAAAATTATGAAAGCATTGCTCAAAAGAAAGAGTTCATGCTGGGTCCCACAAGCCCCTGAGTCCTGGGCAGCAATACCATATAGCAGACTGCATCCTGCCCTGCAATCAGGCAGAGGCAGCAGCCATGAACAGCAATCCCACTGCACCGCCTCCTGCAAAGAGACAGCTATACATTCTCATGTGCTCTGAGGACAAATTCCACTGCCCATAACTACTGCAGCTGGGAACTGCTTTGGGACAAAGTATAAGCAAAGATGCACACCTCAGTTGGCTATAGCTGCTCCTAGGGAAAGTAATGTTGCCTTCCCCAGTAGAAGGGCTGCAATGCAGTTGCTGCCACCTTTACCTGAGCATTTCACTGGCAACAAGGGGCTCACTCTACACCTGCACACCAAAGCCAGCATTTTTATGCACCACCAGGGAGTTTGAGGTCACAGCCCGAACTGGCTACATGTCCCCGGTTCCTGAGCACACTGTCCAGGTGCCTGGGGATGGCCCAGCCCAGTTCCCTTCTGGTGGTACCTGAACACTCCTCCTGGAGTTGGGGGTTGGGCCCACTCAATTTACTGCTAGTAACATAGATGACACCCACGCCCCTCCACCGCCCCACACAACCTGTGGGTCTGGGGACTGGCACACCCAACCCATTGCAACCATTGCCAACACCAGTACAAACCACTTGGGTCCCAGATAAATGGCTCCTCCACTGCTATTGTCATTTCCCACACCAAACCCACTGCCCAGGAGCCCGAGAACATGCCTATCCACCTGCCCCACAACTGCCGTTTCTGGCACCCAAGGAAGCCATCTGGAGGCCCAAAAATCAGTCTGCCTGGGCCTGCTAACATCTGCACTAATGTATGTCACCCTAAGGGCCCAATGACAAGCATACTCTGCCTAATACTGCTACACCTGGGGCTCAAAAATTGACCTAATTGGTATCCTAGGCCCCAGCAAACTTCACCACAGCCTGAACTAACATCTGCAACCCAAGCCACACAGGAAATCATGGATACCACTGGTGGTGTTCATAGCCAAAAAAAATCCTACAAAGACTACACTATGGTACATACTCAGAATCAAAGCCGAAATACCCTATCCAACCAACATCATAGATACATCTTCAGGAAAAAGTCCCTCCCCTTCAAAAGCAAATTCAAAAAGTTGATAAAAGCAATTATTATACCAGATACATAGATATCAATGTAAAGACACAGGAAACATGAAAAAGCAAGGAAATATGACACCTTCAAAGGAACGCAATAATTTTCTAGCAATAGAATACAATCAAAAAGAATTCATAAAATCACAGAAAAAAAAATTCAATATTTTGATACCATAGAAACTCAGTGATATACAAGAGAATACCAAAAAATATAAATACAGAGAATTAAGAAAAGCAATTCAGGGTATGAATAAGAAATAATTTTTCAATGACATACCATAATAAAACACCAAACGGAAATTCTGAAACTGAAAAATGTATTAAATGAAATATAGAAAACAAAAAACTGGATCAAGCAGAAGAAGTAATCTTAGAACTTGAAGATAGGTCTTTTGAAATTACCTAGTCAGACAAACATAAAGAAGAAATTTAAAAGAATGAGTAAAGCCTACTTGATATATTGATATCATAAAGCAACCAAATATTCAAACTATCAGTATCCCTGAAAGTGGAGAGAAAACAAAAATGTTTGAAAACCTATTTAATGAAATCATAGATGAAAACCTTCCAAGTCTAGCAAGAGACTTAGACATCTAGATACAGGATGCTTAGCAATCCCCAGATAGATATAATTCAAAAAGCATTCTCCACGGTATACTATAATCAATCTGGCTGAAGTCAAAGACAGAGAGAGAATTCTAAAAACAGCAAAAGTGTCTAGTCACCTGTAAGGGGACCCCGTCATCAGAATAAAAAGAGCAGACTTCTCAGCAGAAACCTTACTGGCTAGGAGAGAATGAGATAATAGATGTAAAGTTCTGAAAAAAAAAAAAAAATACTGCTAGTCAAGGATGCTATATCCAGCAAAATTATTCTTTGAAAATGAAGGGGAAAAAATGTCTTACCCAGACAATCAAATGTTGAAGGAATTCATTACCACTAGACCAGCCCTATAAAAAATGCCCAAGAAAGTCTTACACCTGGAAGCAAAAAGACAACAATTCCTAACCTGAAAACACACAATAGTATAAAACTCACTGGTAAAGCAAGCACACAAATAAGAGAAAGGACCTAAATGATACCAATACAGGAAACCACCAAACACCAATGGTAAACAGTAAGAGAAAAAGGAACAAAGAATATACAGAAAAAAAAATTAACAGTATGATAGGGAAAAAAAACCTCACATATCAGTAATAACCTTGAATGTAAACAGATTAGATTCTTCACTTCTAAGATAACAGACCAGCTGAATGGATTAAAAGACATGATCCAACTATATGCTACCCACAAGAAATGCTCTTTATCTGTACAGATGCATATAGACTTAAAGTAAAAAGGTGAAAAAAGATATTCCATGCAAATGGACACCAAAAGCAAGCAGGAATTGCTATACTTATATTAGATAAAACAAACTTTAAGTCAAAAATAGTAGAAAAAAATAAAGATTATTATATAATGAAAAAGGGACTGATCCAGCAAAATGACATAAAAATTCTAAATATACATGCACCCAACACTGAACACACAGTTTCATAAAGCAAATATTACTAGCTGTAAAGAGAGGTATGTACTCCAATACAATAATAGTGGAGGACTTTGGGTAGAAATGTACAAATCATTTTACCCAGTAATTGTAGAATACATATTCTTCTCATCAGCACATGGAGCATTCTGCAAGATAGATCATTTGTTAGGCTACAAAACAAGTCCCAACAAATTTTGAAAACTCAAAATCATATTGATTATCTTCTCAGTCCACAATAGAATAAAACTAGAAATCCATACCAAGAGGAACTTTGGAAACCATACAAAACCTTGGAAATTAAATATGCTCTTGAATAACTATTGGGTCAATGAAGAAATTAAGATGGAAATTTAAAAATTTCTTAAAACAATAGAAATGGAAACACGACATGCCAAAACATGTAGGATACAGCAAGAGCTGTGGTAAGAGGGAGTTTTACAGCAATAAATGTCTACATCAAAAAAGTGGTGGAAATATTTTAAATAAAAAATTTAGCAATGCACCTCAAGGAACTAGAAAAGCAAAAACAAACCAATCCCCAAAGTAGCAGATGGAAAGAAATAATGAAGAGCAGAGCAGACCTAAATGAAACAGACAAAAAACAATACAAAGGGTCAACGAAATGAAAAGTTGTTTCTCCAAAAAGATAAACAAAACTGATAATCCACTAGCATAATTAACCAAGAAAATAAGAAAGAAAATCCAAATAAATACAATCAGAAATGAAAATAGAGACATCACAACTGATACCACAGAAATACAAAAGATATTTGAAACTTTTACAACAACTATTCACTAATAAACTGGTAAACATAGAGGAAATGGATAAAATCTTGGAAATATACAACCCACCAAGACTAAATCAAGAAGAAATAGGAAACACAAACATACCAATAACAAGTAGCAAGATTAAATCAGTAATAAAACATCTCCTAAAAAAGAAAAAATTCAGAATCTTATGGATTCACTATCAAGTTCTACCAAACAAATAAAGAAGAACTAATATGAAGCCTCCTCAAACTCCCAAAAAATTAAAAAGAATGGAATTCTCCCTAACACATTCTATAAGACCAGCATTAGCCTGATACCAAAACCAGACAAGGAGGCAACAACAATGAAAAAAACTATAAGCCAATATCCCTGATGAACACAGATGCAAAAATTCTCAACAAAATACTAGCATATGGAATCCAACAGCACATCAGTAAGACTGATTAATCATGATTAAGTGGAATTTATACCAGGGATGCAAGGAGGGTTCGACATACACAAATAAATGTGGTGCTGATATGGTTTGGCTGTGTCCCCACCCAAATCTCATCTTCCATTGTTGTTCCCATAATCCCCATCTGTGATAGTGAGTTCTCACGAGGTCTTATGGTTTCGTAAGAGGCTTTTTCCCCTTTGCTTAGCACTTTTCCTTCCTGCTGCCATGTGAAGAAGGATGTGTTTTCTTCCCCTTCCACCATGATTATAAGTTTCCTGAGGCCTCCCTAGCCATGCAGAACTGTGAGTCAATTAAAA
>NW_012100910.1:69965-100188 GCF_000951045.1 Mandrillus leucophaeus | reverse complement strand
TTGTAAATTTGATTGAGTTCTTTATAGGTTCTGGATATTAGCCCTTTGTCAGATGAGTAGATTGCAAAAATTTTCTCCCATTCTGTAGGTTGTTGGGCTGTTCTTTATAGCAGTGTGAGAACAGACTAATACAGTCAATCTAGGTGCCTATCAATGGTGAATTGGATAAAGAAAATGTGGTGCATATACACTATGGAATACTATGCAGCCATAAAAAAGAATGAAATCATGTCCTTTGCAGCAACATGGATGCAGCTGAAGGCCATTATCCTAAGCAAATTAACATAGAAACAGAAAACTAAATACCTCATGCTCTCATTTACAAGTGGGAGCTAAATATTGGATACTCATAGACATAACGATTTCAACAATAGACACTGGGGAGTTCTATTGGGGAACTCCCAATAGAGAACTCCCAAGGGGAAGAGAAGGAGGGGAGCAAGGGTTGAAAAATTAACTATTAGGTACTACGCTCAGTACCTGGATGATAGAATCATTTGTACTCCAAACCTTAGCATCATGAAATATACCTAGTAACGAATCCCCTGAATCTTAAGTAAAAGTTGAAAAAGAAAGAAAGAAATCTACCTTTTCGACAACCTGACAGTCATTACCTCTATGGGGAGAGATAATCCAAACTTTAAATAAAGTTAGTAAGATGTATAACTATGAACTGATAGTTCTAATAGTCTCAAAAATAATTTTGTTTTGCTTTCAAATTAAAAATATGTATTTATTAACTTTAATATTTGGGAAATAATTAAGCAAGTATTGTAACTAGTACACTTGCATGGAATTACTTTAGCATGTAGCTACTTTGAAGTAAGGGCATGTAAGTTAATTGTTCTAATTTATTTACTATAGTCTGTTGTACTTCTGCAAAAATTATAAAAAAGGTTTTATATCATAAAGCTAAGAGCATAGATCTGGAAAAACTCACTTTCTCTAACTCCCTCAGCACAAATTGTTTAAGTACCAGATGAAGGGAGAAGATAAAGAAACAAACAGAAGGAAAAGTGTCTACCACCTTGTTTCCAGGAAGGCTCTCTGATCCCTAGGTTGAGTGTATAGTTAAAGCCTTTCTGGTTAATATTTAAAATGGTATTTTCTAGTGAGTTTTCGTAGAGTGGGATGATCAAAGAGAGATGATCTACACGAGTCTCAACATCTTGGAGCTTACATCTACAAAGTGAGACATTCAACCTTCATGCTCACCTGCTGTCTCTGGGTCATATAAATGATATAAGCTGAAGGTTGCTCCTGATCTTCACAGATCATGGTGTCTTAAACTCTATGTCTCTCCAGATGGGTGCTTCATCACACTTATACTGTAAATACTATTCATTTTGACACCATAGTTCTTGGATGACAGTATTCTCCTTATGAAAGTGTTGTAAATTCTTCCATGAGATGTGTGCCTTAGTAGATTGCATTTTGCTTCACTGCTTGACTAAATAACCATACACACTCAAATACACACACGCACACACACACACACACACACGATCAGCTAAAAAGAAAAATGCCACTTTAAAGGATCCAGATATTTGGAAATAGCTGTTTGTGAGAGTCACTTTTTCTTAGGTGGGACTGAGAGGCATCCTGCCAGATTCAGACAAGAAAGCTACTCTAATGGTATATTGTCTCCTCCCGAGTATTTGAGAAGGAAAACCAATAGCGGTGCTCCTTGGATACAAATGGATAGCCAAGTGCAATTACAGTGTGTTGCATATATAATAGACAAATAGAATGCCCTATCTTTTCCTTGGAAAATAATTAAAGAAAGAACCAAAGGGTCAATGCAAATATCAAGTTGTTTATAAACATCTTTTCTGCACCAGTGGAACCATTATTTCAACCTTCCCTGTAATAAAAAGGTTATATAGGAGAGTGAAATTATAACCAGTATAATATCTTAAATAAAGAGATTTAATTGAATGACTCTTATATATGTCTTTTTCTATTTAGCAGTTAAAAGATTATTAGGAATAGACTTAGAAAGTCACCTAGCACTTTAGTCCTTTGTCGCCACCCTTGGTAGTGAGTCAGTGTTTTGGTTTGGTTTGTACTGGAGCCTCATCCACATGACTTGTTGTTAAAGAGCAAGTCATACATTGTGGAACTTTGGAAATCCATTGTCATAGAGGTCTTAGGCTTGGATTCTGTAGCTGAATTTGGAATGAGATTAAATCATCTGATCTACAATAGTAAACAATATGTTGTACAAAAAAATGCATCATAAAAATAAGGAAACTCAAACTTCCTTCACTTTAAAACCAATGAAGGAAGAGAGGTCCATGACTGACCTGACATGGGAAAGCAATGCTCTATTGGTGTGTCTCATCCTGGACATGTCTTCTCCAAGAATCAGGTTAAAACTATTTCTGAAGACAAAATGTCCAACTTAGAAACAAGTGGAATGTGTTCATTGATCTTTATTGCCTGTCTTCCAAGTGGCATCAACAAGGGTTTAAGATGATGTTTCTTTGAACTGAATGGGAGGTCTGATCTGAAAAATCTGCCATGGTTTTTGACTATGCTAATATCTGATGCTTTGAGATGGTAGTTGAGATTCAGTCTTGAGGTGCTGTGCTTCCACTGACTGCAATGAAAGCCGACAGGGATAGGACCTAAAAATGTGAACCTCCTGGGATTATCATGCAATCTAATATCAGAACTCCATTTCAACTATCACACATACATACAACAGTATTTAGTGCTATTGTGAGATGTGTAAAGAAAAGTGTAATATACTAAATTTTGTACTCCTAAAAGTTGAGAAATGTAGATTTAAGTAACTCATGCAGTGCCATAGCTACCTGCTATATTTTTCTGTCTTTTTTTTTGGTACAGATTTCAGAGAGGCTCCATCTGATTGTGCATATTTTGCAAACGAATGGATTACAAAAAATACGTTTAAAGAGGAAACCATTGTACTAGAAGACCTCTCCCCTGCTCTGCTGTGGGTCAGTTACCAAAACAAACAAGCAGACAAACTGTGGACTCTTGAAGAAAATGGAGAAAACAAAAAATAATCACATTATAGTCTTAAAAGATAGAAGTTAAAAGCAAAACTATACTTCATCCTTGTCTTATAAACGGTGAATTGTAAAACTTGTCTATCACTTTTTTAAAATTTTCAACCACTGGCTTTTTGTTAAGAAAAAGAAAGAAATTTCTGTGGCCCGAAACAATGTTTACTTGCAAAAACTGAAGATGTCTTAAAATGGGATAGAGATTAGCACAACTCTGTCTATTGGAAATGTAATATAAGCCACATAGGTACTTTTTAATTTTCTAATAACTGAGTTTTAAAAAGAAAAAAGTGGGAAGAGTTTTAATAATGTATTTTATTTAACCCAATATGTACAAATGGTGATTTCAACATCCCACCAAAATATAATTATTGAAATACTATATATTATTTCTTTTGCACACTGTCTTTGAAACTTGGTGTGTATTTTACATTCACTGTATATTTCAACTTGAGCTAGCTATATTTCTCATTCTAAGTACTCAGAAGCCACATGTGGTTATTGCTTATTGGCTCTCACATCAGTAAGCACAGGTTTAGCATAGAGTCCTGTCTTTGTAATCAGACCAATACTTGTTCAAAACATGACTGTATGGCCTTAGCTATGTGGCCTTAGACAAGTGGCTTAATTTCTATCCTTTTAAAAAAATAAAACCGAGATAATTACATCTAACTTCTAGAATTTTGTGAGAATTAAATACTTTATGTCAATCTTTCTTCATGTAGTCAATCCCAATAAATGGCTATTAGTATTGGAAGTACAGTAGAGTGGATTATGATAGTGCAGCTATTATTTTTAAGCAAGTTTAAAATTACCCTAATTTTAGAGCATCTGCTATATTTCCAATAAAGTGAAGGCATGCACAATACATCTGCCAGCCTGTGCTGTCTGGCCCTATGGCAAAGTTTGAATACTGAAGCCCATCACTTCTTTTTTTATGTTTTGAAATGCATATATATATATACACACACATACATACACACCCACACAAATATGTATAATTGAGATTGGATTTTGGACTTTTCTGAACCTTGTGTTGAGAACTATGAGTGGGAAACCTTTGGGCATTTAAGCATGCCACTGCCATAATAAACATCAAATGAGGTTGGGTGCGGTGGTTCACATCTGTAGTCCCAGTGCTTTGGGAGGCTGAGGTGGAAACATGGCTTGAGCCCAGGAGTTCGAGGCTGCAGTGAGCTGTGATCATGCCGCTGCACCTCCAGCCAGGGCAACAGAGTGAGACTCTGTCTCCAAAAAAAAAAAAAAAAAATTGTAATGAAAGAAATAGCAAATAAGCCTCTCCAACATTCTAAAGAGACTATTCACATTGTTGGTAAGTCATTGAAGATCTAAGGTCAGTCAAGTGTTCGGCCAAGCAGAGTGAATGTTCTCGTGGAGCCCCGGGATATCATCTAGTCATCTACGCTGTCCAGGGCTGCAATACTCCATTTAACGTTTTGGTAAAATGTATTGCCCTGGTTTTCTTCTCCACGAATGTTAATGGTTACAGGCTCCTCAGAGGAGACCATCCGTCTCAGGGCTAGGACTTAACAGCTTGATCATGATGTCAGTGATAAAGATGTTTACTGAGCCCACTGGTACACACCGTGCTATTACTGAATCTCTTTAACTATAGCCGACTCTGACAGGGAATTTACAATCTGCCTTCTCAAAGTGGATAGTTTGGGTTTGTTCGTGTGTTTACATTGTGAAATTATGTTTATCAAGATCTCTGCACCCTGACTAATCACGAATTTTTTGAGTGATCAAAAAGACACAGCCAGAACAAGTCACAGCAGTTTCTCTTCCCGGCTGAGCTGTCTACCTACAAGAGAGAGTTGTGGTAAATTCTGTGGTCAGTGACTCAGAGAAGGGTTTGTAGACACTACTTGTGAAAGCTTGCATTAAAATAATACATGCAAGAGTCTGTTCTCATGTTTTTGTATGGGAGGAGCATGAAGCACAGGTCCCCTGTGATGATGAAAGCCATCGTTTTTCTTTTTCTTCTCCCAGCTCTGCAACATGGAACTAAAACCCCAACAGTAATCTGAACAGACTTGCAGTGACTAAAGGATCCTCTTTGATTTTCACTACTCAGCAGCAAAAGCAACACATTCTGAGCATGTAAAGTAGTTCAGCTGAGTTGAACAGCTGAGTCGATGCTTTTCATGAAAAGCCACTCACAGCCAAGCTAGGGGAATCAATATCTTGACCCATATTAGCAACACAGCTGAGGATTTTAAGGCTCATTTAAATAACACTGGACACCAAAGTGTAATGCCTCACTTGATGGCGGAGAGAGGAGATTGACATTTATTTGGGACTTGGAATGAATGCTGTTCATCATCCCTGTACTAAGAAAACATTGGCTGGGAAACATCCAAGGCTGAAGTCTGATCTGACATAAAGTAGTTAAACTGCAAACCAGAAAGCAGAAAGAAATCATTTGTCTGTCTGGGATGGATAGAAGAATTCTATTTCACTGCTTTGCACATTCTTTGGTGATATGCTGAGCACAGACAGCATATTTCATAAATCCACAACCTTGTCTAGAGTAAGAGCATTTCATCACCTTTCAAACTGCAGGGCTAGGTGTTTTCTGGTCCTAAAAGACACTGCCTCCTTATAAATCAGTATGGCAAGGCTGCCCCACATGTCAGGGTCTTGTTTATCAAGAGACTGCAGCAAAGCATTGGGCAACTTCATGACTGCTTACAATACACTCAAAACAGCCAGATACCCTGTGGAGATCTGTGTGGATGTTTAGTTTACAGACTCTTGTGAAGATAATATTTAACATAAATGTGGGATATTGAAATTTTCTCTCATGACTGCCCTCCTGATGGCTCTGTAGGGGAATTCAGTTTGAGACACGAAGAAATACTCCTGAAGGAACTTTCTGATGAACTGTAGGAAAATGTGATGTGCTGGGAATTCACTGCATAGTGGAATAAACCTCAAGGAAAAAAGCTCAAAGGCACAACTTTTATTCTGGTTCTACATGTAGTTTACTTAGTTCAAAAAAACTTGACATATTACTTAGAGAAATTACTGAGATGATTGTAAAATATTTTGTGATTATGAAATTAGCTATAGAAAGTTCTAGAAGTTGGATAATAAAGCCATGCCCCTACTATAAAATAGAGTAGATCTCTCTAAAATATGCACTTTAATATTCCATGTAATTTGTTTTGTATCCATTCTAAAGACTGTTGCCATCATCTAGAACTAAAATTTGGGAGTGAGCTCAAAGTATGTGGCTTAAAAAATACACAAAATGTGAATCAAATAGGCTGCTGCCTACAGGATACACCACAGACTTTAGTGGAAGGTGAAAACATCTCAGTCTCTATTCAGTGCCACTCGCTTGTAAGGGGTATGAAATACAGGGTAGCAGCCAAATTCCCTGTGGCTAGCAGATGTCTCGGTCTTGTATGGGATTAAATAAGCATCCCATAATGAAAAGGTCCTCAGAGAACCTGACAAGCAGTCACATCTCTTCAGAACACATCTGGGCTGCGTTTGGGGCCTTGGAATCTAGGGATGTGCTATCTTCCAGCTGTAATACTACACTGGCTCTTGGTACTCAAGCTCTTGGTACTGAAACATTTTCAAAGGACCTCCATGGCCTCTGATGTTTCATGTCCCAGGGTATCCATTGGGAATATGTGAGCAGAGTGGTTGTACTATTGATGCCAAGAGAAAAAAATGTTTTAGGGTAAAATAATGCTCACTATTTGAATAAGTGGAATTTATTTTTGGGTATGTTCAGAGATGAGTCAATAACAAGCACGTAGGGAATTTAAAATCAAATATTCTATGCCATTTGCAATTCATCTGGTGTATGGCCAAAGGAAGATCGTTAGGTTTTCAGGTGAGATGCAGTTTCTGGGTTATGATTAATGACTCATGCACATTTATGCAAAAACAAGAGATATTCTTGGTATGTCTGAAGAAAATCCAGTTATAGCAATTTTTCTTTTCTATTTACCTCAAGATGTAAAAGGAGGTATGGTATTCTTTGCCACACTTTTTTTCCGTGTTCCTGGATAACCTTAAAGCCCTTTGAACCCCTAGTTTTATTTCCAAATTTTCCATTATAGATCATATGTAGTAAACCTTTATTTTCAGAACAAAATAAAATATTTAAAATCAAAGGGTATATTATTAATAATATAACTAATTTTCACTTATTGATCCTGATTTTCTTCAATTAAAAGATCTTCTGTATCTTAATGGTGTTGTTTCACATTATCCCAAGGATAAATTTAAGGTTTCTTAGGGGTTGTGTTAAATAGAGAACCCACCCCCTAAATCCCATCTTATAAAGCTTCATGTAACCTTTCAGGGCTCAGTAAATGGCTCACTCCTACTGTCCATTCGATTTCAGAACCCTTGCAAGTTCCCTCTGCAAAATTATTTAACTTGAATTATGGAAAGTGAAGTCCAATCAATTCGGACTCTCTGGTCTTGTGTCAAGGAAGTTTACAGCCTTGCAGGAGCACACTCACAGAACCTGCTTCCACAGTTTGCCGTGGGATAACTAAGTCCTATTTACTACATCATCTCAGCAGTGTGTATTATCTCATATCTGTACACTGTCCCAAATAATGGAACATTCTAGTGAGGTATGGAATTTAAAATGGCCTTTTCTCTACAAATTATCCTGCAAGAAATTAAAAAGTACATTTTAATTTTCATTGCGACGAAACAGGAGTATCAGACGGTTACCTAACCACACCATCAACCACAACAATGGCTAACATCCAATTAATTGATATTGTTTTAAGCTCTGTGAAATGCTTATTTATTCTTGTTATCCCCCTTACTTTATAGCTGAGGAAACTGAAGCACTGAGAAGTTAAATGACTTGCCTAAGGTCATGGTATAAGTTAACGGCAGAGCCAGGATTTGAACCCAGGAAAAATAGCTGGAAAATACCAAATAGAAAATAGCATCTAATAGACAATTGGTTAATTCAGTATTCATTTTTTAAAAATATCTGTTATTGGGAAATTACACTAAAAATGATTGAATTCTTATTGCAACCATTCTTTAAGCAAGAATTCATGGATCCCTACTAGGGACACAGGCGAACTACGTAGTTTTGTGTAAAATAGGTGAAAGTGTTCATTTGTCTGTTGATGAGTTCAACAGCATTTACTAAATCTCCAAAGGGATCCGAGACAGCCCCTTGCCCCCCGTCCCCCAAAATAAATTTCTACTAGGACTGAGTGACTCACTGTGTACCTTTCTCTAAATCCAGAAGCAGGACTAGTAATTGGTGCTTAGCAAGGTAAGGTTTAGTAATGTACCTATTTTAGAAATTTAGTAATTTCACTCATCTAGTAAACATGAAATATTAGCTGAGACATCAGCGAGCAAGCAATTTCGCTATGACTACACCAGCTCTATCAGCTGAATCAGCATTTTGCTATGATTATACTAAGGAAACTGTGCTAGGTTTTCTATTGTACTGCTCCAATATTTTCATCTATTTGCAGTGGCCTTGCAGTTAGCAAAACTTCCTAACACAGCAAGAGTTTGATCAGCAATATTATGCATTCTTTCTTTTCTACGTCTACGTGGTTATATTAAGGGAAGTCCAAAGAGTCTATATTAAGGGCATGACAATCAGGTGCCATTTGAAGTCAATATTTTCACTAGGGATTAAAAAAAACCACATTTTTGAGATGCTAAATGCCACTGGTGAAGGCGGTTATACTTGTTGCAGATTATCCTGCAGTAGACATAACCTAGGTTATCCAGAAGTAGACATTGAAAGGCAGTTTGGCATTTGAATATTTCCTGGGGATCAACATCTATGAACAAGAAAGAGGGAGAGGAAGCAGAATTGAGCAGGAGGAGAGGCCAAATCGCCAAGCAGGCACAGCACAGCCACAGCTCAGTCAGTAAGAAGTTCTGCAGCTTACTGCAGTCAGTAAGAAGCTCTGCAGCCATACATGGCCCAGCAGAGTCAACTGGCTTCTGGCTTCAGGCTGAAATGGCTGGAATTTATACTCTCGCCTCAATCAGTTCTTAGATGGGCCTTTGAAAGAAGCAACCCTGCAGGTGAGGCAAACACTTTAGTAGCTGACAGTTGGAGGCTGTGCTGACAACTGGGACACAAATCGTTCTTTCAACAGTAATCTGGGCAGTGCCTTTCCATGTCCACCACAATCCACGCTTTGCACCACAGGAATCCATTGCTTTAGAGCAGCCTGGGAAGCAGCTCCTTCCGGGTTTCAGAGGGCCTCTCTTCTTTGGGTGTGCTTGGAAGAGGAAAGTCAGCGGCATAAACTCCAGACTTGCCACTGCCACAGGTCTCAGGGCTGCGGTTGATACTGTCACTCTTCCCTCTGCTTTCTAGACTTCTCTCAACTTTGGACAGCACTGCTGCAGCTCCTGGTGGCTTACCTGGTGGCATGATGAAGTCTCATCCCTGAGAAGCCTCAGGCCTGGTGCCCCATGCACTTCTCAGGCCATGCCTGCTGCACTGTCTATTCGCCTCAAAGCTGAGCAAGGCCGTACAAAAGAGGACCCAACTGGGTCACCTGAATGCCAAATGTCTTCCTCTCTTCCTATTGTGTGACAGCAGTCCTCCCTCCCCCTGATGATAGGGATCAATGCCCCTTCTTGCCTGGAATTCCTTGGCAAAAAGTGTCTGAAATGTCCAGGAGGCTGTAGCAGCGCCTCATTCATTAGAACACTTGCTACGTCCTTGAGTAGAAATAATCCATCTTTAAGAACCAGGACCTCTAAACGTCCACGACCTAGAGTTGTGGGAATGGGAAGCACAAGCTCCCTAAGTGGCCACTGCAAGTGATGGTAAGCAGAGCCGCATCTACTCCCGCCCCCTGTGTTCTTCCTATCCTGGACACAGAACCATATTCAGGGCTTTGATGCAATTGTATCCTGTGCCCCAAGCTGGCCCAGCACCCTCAGCGGAGAGGCACTGTCAAGCGGCTGCTCTTGGTGTCAGCACATGAGAGAACCAGTGATTCCTGTGGGCCTGCTCCCACATGCCTTTGGTTCCTTTGTTATAATGGATCTTTCTGTGGAAACCTGTGCAGATGGACAAACACTCGGGAACCATTGTCCTAATGATTCCCACTTCTTCCTGCTTTTCAAATGGCTAAAAACTGTACCACACAGTACATCTAGTATACTCCAGTATACCATCCCAATTCACCTAAAAATGTCTAATCTCAAAAGACTTAATTCTTCTGAAACCAAAAACGGAGAGCTACCTTCCCAGTCTAATTTAATGAGCCAATGAGAGGGGCAAGAAACAACAAAAAGCCCAATCCCCTGTTCCTTCTGCCTTTTCTGTTAGATGTTACTTTAAAAATACGTGTGTGTGTGTGTGTGTGTGTGTGTGTGTATGTCAATACTTTGAACTGCTCTGAGGAAAAATGCTGAATTTAGGAAAGCACTCTTGCCAAGAAATATTACTGAAGAAGGTTGTTTGCTTTTTAATAAGAAATGAAGGCTTCCCCTCCAGAATGATTTGGAAAAAGACAGTTTTACTATCCCCTAAATTCTTCAGATTTCTTCTGAAACATAGTCTCAGGTTTTCTAGTTCCTTGTTTGGATCTAGAGCTTCTTGTTTTTAAATGTTTATTTGCAAATACCTATCAGACCGTCACTGGAAGCCAAGTAGACATCAGAGAGCTGTGAAGTGATGGCAATGGAAGGCCTGTGCCTGAGACCTTCACACACAAATGTAAGGACACAGCCATTAATATTAATTTGAGTTTTCAATTGTAAGCGTATTTTGTTTCTCCCATGACACTCATAAGTTTAATCGTCTCTTTCCCAAAGATAAAAATTGCTGATATTTATGCTTTTCTAACAAAAGCATAAACATAATCTAGAGTGCCACTCTTTTCCTTCAACAACACAATTCTTACTGATTTTAAAGTATAGGAAAGTAATTTGAATCTCTCATGCCAGGTAGTGAACAAACACAGCAATTTAGTAACTCATTTTTGAGACACTATTATAGTCAAAATGTTTTTTATCTGAGTTTTTTATGGTAGTGTGATCGCGATCATTGAAAATAGTAGAAACAGCTCTTCGGCTGGCTCCCTTTCCAGGTAAGGAAGTGATTGAATCAAAGGAGTATATTACCTGGAAAAAAAAATCTGGATGAGAACAATAGATGGCAGTTGTATCACTTCTCTGAACTCTACATTCTAATGATACTAATTAGACTCTGAAAATTATATTTTCACTGAAGACATGACAATTTCAACTTAAACTTTTTCTACTTGGCCCAGTTTCAATAACTATATATCCTATGGTGCTGCTGATTATAAAGCTCCATAGACAATGTTACATAAGAATGCTGATTAAATCTGCAAACTTTGAAAGTTTCAGCAAATGAGCTTCACATGCAACATACAGGTCAACTATGCATCTTCTTATAAGTAATATTTATGCTTCAAGTAAAGTCACAGAAAAGTATCATAAAAAATGGGCAATTCATTATTTATAGAGTCATTTACTTGAAATGTTTCTAAAGGAAAGAAAATGAACATTTCTTCTGCATATCAATAAATAAATAAGCCAAAGCAATTCTTCACACAGAAAATTAACTATAAATTTACCTCTTAAATGTGCTAAAGTATGAGCAAGTATCTTTTTTAGACAGAATTAATATACTATTGTTTCTCAATCAGTATTCCAAATACCAATATATTAATATCTAAGCATGCAAATAAAAGCTATTTAGTTGATTATGCAAACTCCACCAGACTTCTCAAAAAAGCATCTAACATTTCCACACTGATTGAAAATATTCAACTACTCTTTCAGTTTTCTTACAGAACAATTTTAACAACTATGGGGAATATCCCTAAGGAATCATAAATATAAAGACCAAAGCTTCAGTTTTCTTTAGGATCATTATTCATCTGGAAATTGTTTTGGAGTTCAAATTAAATAAACTAGTACTAAAAAGAATCGTTTTCTTAGGAAAAGCAAGGCAATGACATCTACATTCTCATTTCAGGAATGTTTGTCTCCTAAAGTTTTAAGATAATCAGTTTCAATTTCAATTACATAATCAATTCTATTTTATTAAAGGTAAAGGTTCTTATATTTAGACTTAGAGTAATGATTTAAATAAGATTATTACTTACCTCCCTAAAATTTATTGAATATTATATGAACAAGGGTGAGAAAGTTGGGTAAATAACTATAAACAATAGCAATGATGATAGCAAGAGTTGTAGATTTTTTAAATACTAATGAGAAATACAAATAATAGATACATACATGAGAAAACATAAGACCCAGAAATATAAAGGCTAATGTGAACTTTTAATAACTGTGCTCATTTTTAAAACTATTCCCAGGTCAAAGAAACTGTTACCTAAACCTAGCCCTGTGGCATGCTAAGTCAGACCTCCCAATCTCCTCACCTCAATTCCCTCATCTTGAGGATGGGAGTAACAGCACTTCCCTCCAATGGTTATTGTGAGGATACATTAAGTAAAGAACTTGGTCCAGAGTTAGGACTCCATAAATTGTAGATATTATTGTCAGAGACTAATGTGAATAATATACACAGAAAAGGCAATGTCATTTTAAGCCTTGAATGGATTTTAAATGTACTAATGACAGGAAGTAAGCATAGGGAACTGGACTGGTCACTATCATTTGTAACTGTGGAATGTATGTCTGAAAATTTCTCCAAAAAGGCAAAAATATCACAACCTAAAAGCATGATAAGGATGCTTTTAGCAGACAACCAGTCAAGAGTTGTGATCTTAGAGTACATACGTCTATTTCTGTTCCAAGTAAAGACACAGTTAAAGACATTGAGGCCTATGGAAGTGAAATTATTTCCTCAGAGTACATCATGGTGCAGTCAAGATGAAAAGCTTATATAGAGAGTCTCAGCTCAACACTAAGGTCATCTATTCTTCCTTTGCTTTAATATCCACCAATCCAGATGACCAACACAAAACTCTCCTTTGTCTTCAACCACAAGTAATTTACATTCCATGGCAGGGTTTCATCACCAATTACCTCAATAACTTTACATACTTTTCTCACAACTCTACTCTCATCATGGTTGAAAATGCTAGTGTTACTCAATATCCATGTTGTACTCTTTTGCTTTTTCCTGGGCACCCAGCTAGATCACATTTCTAGCTATTGCAGTTAGGTAAGCCATGAGACAATGGATTCTTTTCAATGGGATGTGATGTTCCAGCTTCCAGGTTTGGGTCGTAAGGTTCTCCCACTCCCAATCCTTGTTTGGATATGACATAATTAAAAAATAAAATTTATTTGTTTAGACTTTCCCCAAGACCAAGATGACATAGTCTTCTAAAATAAGAACTTCTTTTATCTACTATCTAAAATAGACAAAAGTGTTGCTCAAAGGCTAAAATAAACACTATTTCAAGCAAACCATCAGGGTATGAGGAGCAGTTACAGAATTTCCACTTATGACGGCCTAGAGAAGGGGCAATCTCATTGAAGCAAGGCTGGTGGACTTGACCACAAGTATGGACACACCTTTCCTTTTTTAAGATTGTTTATTTGGGGTGGCTGGGTTGAAAATGTCTTCGCTATCAACTATGAGATGCACCTGGGGAGTAAGACTTTTGGTTAACTCAAAAAAGAAAAAGAAATGGCACCAGTTGCGATTAAAATATTCTGGCAAGAGAAATTCATCTGCTAACAGAAAATATTGGTTGTCTTGAAAATGTAGAGAAAGAGACATTTTTGTGTATTGCTGATAGAGACCAAATGACCACAAATATGTCAATATCCATTAACATTTTACCATAATAATTTCGTACCATTTGGCCTAACAATTCCAATTTGTGGGCTCTACATATAGAAATAAATATCCTAGTTCTCATGAACAGATGGGCAAAGAATTTGTCTTTTAGTATTGTTTCCAGTGACAAAAAAAGAAACTTAAAAAAACACAACCTACGCTGGGCATGGTGGCTCACGCCTGTAATCCCAGCACTTTGGTAGGCTGAGGCAGGTGGATCACCTGAGGTCAGGAGTTCGAGGCCTAGCCTGGACAATATGGTGAAACCCCATCTCTACTAAAAATACAAAAAATTAGCCAGGCGTTGTGGCAGGCAACTGTAATCCCAGCTACTTGGGAGGCTGGAGCAGGAGCATCATTTGAACCCAGGAGTCAGAGGTTGCAGTGAGCTGAGATCTCACCATTGCACTCCAGCCTGGGCAACAAGAGTGAAACTCCATCCGAAAAAAAAAAAAAACAAAAAAAAAAAACCTAAATTTATATTTCTAGGAGAATGATTGAATGTATTTCTCTACTTAAGAAATGTTACTCAGCTATTAAAAAGAATGACTCAGATTTATGAATATTGACTTAAATCAATGTCCGTGACATTTACTAAGTAAAAAAGAAAGCAGCAATATCATGTGTATTGTATGATCCTATTCTGTGAAACCAAAGCAGAAACGAAATTCCTGCAATTGTTCATCTTCATAGAAAATGGAGTAAAAATGGTATGGAAAGAGACTGACCTACCTATTGTCATAGCCTGACTTAGAATAGTGGATGGTTAAGGGAGTGGAGGATAATGTTGGCATTTTCTTTACATATTCCAATGCTGTTTTACTTTCTAAAAAATTCATGCTTGCTAATTTTTTTAAAAGCTGCTAGATGGAGAAGCCCTTGAACAGGGTGGCTAAGGGCATGACTTTTGACCCCAGGTCCTGTGGCTCAGTCCTGCTCTTCCAGGTACCTGTTCTAGAGCCATGGACAAGACAGTTATTTCAACTGTGAAATGGAGGTAATAAAATAGGGTTGTTGTGAGCTCTACATCATTTAACGCAGGCCCAATGCTTGGCACATGGTAAAAGCTCTGCGAGTAGTCACTGAGAAGGTGGGAAACTCTTTAGGGCCAATGTAAATTTTCACCCCAAAGCATCATGATAATTAGAAAACTTTAGCTTTTTGCCTAAACCGGACAGTTGACCTCCTCTTTTCTACCAAGTGTTGAAAGAAAAATGGATATGTGAAGGGGAGAAGAAATCAGCCCACTAGCTAATGGCGGGACCAGCAGGGTTAGTAGCTAGTGTCATCATTTCCCTGTCTTCCCTCCTTAGAAACATACCACGGCCATGATGGTTGGTACAGCGCTGAACTGAGAAATTGAACACATCAGGTCTGTGTGGATGGAAGCCAGAGGGCTATGAGGACAGCTGCACTTTGGAGTCTTGCTTCTAATCTCAGTACTGAATTGCAGGACTCTGAAACACTTGAGTTTATCAAACGATAAATCTTAGCACTGCAAGTCTCTCTGCTTTATCTCTGCCTATCTGTCCCTGACTCTCACTCAAACACGCACACATTCATTCCTGCTTGTTAGGTATCTGCCTTGTTCATATTCTGCAGCTTTCTTTCCTCTCACCTAATTGTCCACAGAGGAAGCTGGAAGTATGGATGCCATTACCTCACACTTCAGATCCCTCTGAGCTGGCAGAGAACCACTTCTACCTCATGTGGACAAGAGATGCTGTTGATAACCTTGACAATACAAAGTCACTGTTCCTGGAACAAAACTTATCCTGGAGCTCAGAGAAGGCCATGGTTCAGTTCCCTGCAATGCTGAAAATAACACCGATAATGAATGAAACTGACCCGAGCGCCCGGCTTCCTCCACTGTCTGCGTAGAAACACAGATAGGCACTGGATGGTAAGTGGAACAGTCAGTTCCTCAGGTGTCCTCTTCACTCAGAAATGGCAATGAAATTTCATCAGATTGAAACTTGCGAGTGTCTATTTGGCTTTTTTTTTTTTTTTTTTGAGAGAGAGACAGATGATTTCACGTTGTCACCCAGCCTGGAGTGCAGTGGCGCGAACTTGGCTCACTGCAGCCTTGACCTCCTGGGCTCAAGCGATCCTCCCACCACACCTGGCTAATTTTTGTACTTTGTGTAGAGAGGAGGTTTTGCCATGTTGCCCAGGCTGGTCTCAAACTCCTGAGCTCAAGCAATCCACCCACCTTGGCCTCCCAAAGGGCTAGGATTACAGGCGTGAGCCACCACACCTGGCCATGTGTGGGTTTTCATAATTCAGACCAGTTGGTGTGCCTGCACAGGAGCATCTCTTCTCAATGTGCTTCCTCCACACTCTTCTTCCTTCCAAGTCTTCATCTTCAGTCCTACTGTTCTCCTCCTCAGGAGGCTACAACTCAGTCTTTACTGAAATTACAACATTCATGTTTGCTTTTTGCTCACAGGCTGGTGAGGGACACAAACTGGATTTAGACACATTTCTTGGCCTTAAGAGCTTAAAATCTACCTCTTACTAACCTCTTCCTTTATATCATGCTGTAATTGTCCCAGAATATTAAATCATTAACATTCAATCCAGGCATATTTATTCTAACATATAGTAACTAAAGGTGCATCAAAAAACAAAATAATTGCTTGCAAGCCCTCACAATGTGAGCAACGGTGTCCAAATATTCGTAGGTGGCTCAGTCTACATTTTTTTTTTGGACCCTTAATGTGGCATAAACCCATTAGTCCCCAAGACCCACACGTAAAGAAACAACAAACACAAAAGAAAATGTGTGCCCAACTGACTCATAGCTTGCATCATAAAATGTAATTCCTGAAAATTACATCTTCTGTTGAGACATAGTGATATAGAATGATTTATATTTTACTTTAGTCTCTATATGCTCATTTAGATGTTTTAGAAGGTAGCATAGAGAAAAGATGCTCAGAAAAGCAAAGCTGTTTAACAGTACTAAACCTGAACTGGTTTTCTCTCGGCTGGACTTCGATGTCTTGTCATGGGTCCAGTGTTCTCCCACCCTGTCAGTCTGTCTGACTACAGGCACTTAGCACAAGGAACAAATGGAAGTATCCTTAATGGCTTCAACTATGCTTTGTTTTCTGTTTATTTTTAATTTTTCTATATTCATAAGAATTGGGCAATATTGTATTTCTCCAATATTTGTTCAGATCCTATTGATATTTACTGTTTCATTCTTATTTGACCTTTGTTCATTGGAAACTGCAGTTAGTTTCTGTTGACTAAACAACTACTAATGCTATGCCTGGTGCAGAGCAGCGGCCTGATTTTGGCAGCATGCAGTGTTGTGTGACTGAATCTCTCAGCTGTGGAAAACCATTTTGAACTCTGAGACAGGAATTGGCGTTTCTGCTCAAAAGATTATGAGGGTCACCTGGATTCCTGATGAGGGTAGTTTTTAGTTTACTAAGAACCAAGTGACCTTGACTCTACAACAAAAACCGAGGAAGAATCAAGACCACAATCTGAATGATTCAAATAGCACTTTAAGGAGTTCCAAGAATTAAATAAAGGAAATAAAAATAAAGCCCCTGGCCCACCTCCCAGAGACACCCTGAAGACACATTAAACAATAACTGTGAATGCTTTACATCACATAGGAGGCAAAAACTTTTTTATCTAAAGTGTGAGTCCAATTTCTCTTATTTGTAATCATCATGCTGATTACATGATAATTATACTTTAGCTCTGTTGGACTTTGTGATGATTTTTCTTAATTTATCTATTTACAATGCATTTAATTTGCCCACACTTTCATACTATTTAAAATACTCAATGCAACGTGTTCATATACTTATTTATTTAACAGATATTCAATGAGTGCTAATATATGCCAGCCACTGCTGCAATGAAACCCAATTCCTTACCCTCAAGAAGCCTCCATTCTAGTGGGAATGTGAGACAATAAATCAGTAAAATAAAAGCATATCAGACAGTGGTAAGTGCCAAGGAGAACAAAAGAGAGGGGAGCAATGTTAGACCAAGTAGCCAGGAAAGGACTCATCAGGAATGTGACTTCTGAGGTGACATCTGAAGGAATGAGGGAGCAAGCATGAAGTTACAGAGTGGGGGGCTTCCAGGAAGATGGAACAGCAAGTGAAGGAGGAGTTTGTGTGGAATGGCAGGGAGGGACTGTGAAGAGGCCATGGTAGGGGTAGAGGAAGCAGAGCAGAGGAACAGGAGTAAAGTCAAAGAGGTCACCCAGGTCGTAGAACACTGATGCATGACAGGAAGCCATCGAGTGCTCTGAGCAGCACCATAATATGACCTGACTCAGACTATCATGGAGTTACTGTGGCTGTCATGTTGTAGATGGTGTAGAAAGGGCTGTGTTGGCAGCAAAGAAACCTTGAAGAAGTGACCACAGTGATCCAGGTAAAAAATGAAGGTGGTACTTGGCCCACAGTGTGAGTAACAAAGTTGATGGGAAATTACTAGATTCCAAGTGTATTTTGCAGGGAAAAACCGACAAGATGGGCTGATGGATTGGATGTGAGATATAAGAGAAGGGGATGAGGCAAAGCACACCCCAGAGATTTTTACAGGAGCAATTGCAAGGCTGATAATGGAGTTAAAGAGGAAGTAGGCTTGGTGAAATTCAGGAGTTCAGTTCTGGACATGATATATTTGAGATGCTGAACAGCTGTCCGAGCAGACAGGTTGAGTAAGCAATTGAATATAGAAGTTTGGAAAGCAAGGAAAAGATCTGGGCCATAGACATGGACTTAGGAGTCATTAGAAACAGGTGTTATTTAGAGCCATGAGAATAGGTGAGATCTCAAAGGAGGAAGTGGGAATAGGGGGAAGCCCTGGAGCACCCTGTCCTGAAGGGAGGAAGTGGAACCAGCACAGAAGACTAAGAAAGAGAGACTAGGAAAACCAGGCCTGTGTCCCCTCCTGGAGGCTGAATGAACAGCAGATTTCAAAAGAGAGCGATCCACTGTGTCAGCTCGCCAAGATGCCCTGATGCCTACGTTTGGTAGCTCAGAAATCATGACGATATTGAGGAGAAATTTCAGTAGCAACATAGTGGAAAAATAGGTTCAAGAGTGACAGGGGGCAAATTGGAGTCTTTAGGTGGAGACAATTGTGTTAAGGAATTTTTCAATAAATAACAGGGTGGTTGCTAGAGGAGGAGGTAGAGGTAAGACAATTTTTTTTTCTTATGAGATGAGATGTAACAACAAGTTTGTCGACTGCATTAGTGTCCTGTGACTTCCGTAGCAAATTACCACAAACTGGGTGGCTTACGAGAGAATTTTATTCTCTCACTGTGAAGAAGGAATTAATGAAATCAACTATAACCTAATAGTAGTAGTAATAGAAATTTTAAAATCCTCTTAAAGTTGCTGCAAAGTGTGACCCCCCCTTACACTCAAATTAAAAGGGAATATTAACAGCTTGTCTTCTCTCTGCAGACAGCAGACTTTATCTCTACTCCCCAACTCCACATTTGTCAAAGTTTATTACAGACCTAGCGAGTTCCTACACAGCTGCAGGGTCACAAGACCGATAAGTTTAGTTTGCAAGACATGTTTCTCTCAAGATGTAAGAAATGTTGTAATGCTGCCTTTGTTTCTTGCTTCTGCAACTCGCTTCCCACATCACATAATTCCTACCTTAAGATGTTTAAAAGTAGGAAAAGCCCTTTGTTCGGGGCTCAGACTTTCTGGATGTATGTCCGGCTGAGCTGGTGATCACCTTAATTTAATAAACTCTCCTGAAACTTTTTCGGTCTCTGCAGTCTTTGATTGTCCCACAACATTTCATCTGGAGGCTGAAAGTCCAAAATCAGTTTCAGCAGGGCCCTGTTCCCCCAGAAGGAATAGGTGAAAATCTCTTCCTTGCCTCTTTCAACTTCTGGTGGTGGCCAATATTTATTGGCTTGTGGCCACATCACTCCAATCTCTGCTTCCATGGTTATATTTCCTCCTTCCCTTTTGTGTATCTCAAATATACCTTTGTCTCTCTCTTATAAAGATGCGTGTGATTACATTTAGGGCACATCTGGATAATCCAGGATTATCTCCATGTCTCAAGAACGTTAACTTAATAATATCTACAGAAACTCTTTTTCCAAATAAGGTAACACTCACAGGTCTGGGAGATTACAGCGTGGACATATCTTTGGGATATCAGTCCACCACATTAGCAGATGATAACGATCCAACAGAGAGAATAAAATGATAATGCAGGAGAGGGGAGAATTACTGAAGCAATGCCCTTGACAAGGGCAGAAGGGATTGGATCTAGTCAACAAAGTAGAGAGGTGAGCCATATCTTGGAGCATGGACAATTCATTTATAGTATTATTGGTAACATAATTTTATTCTTTAGTTTCAGAAGAATTTATCTAAAATAAGTGTACACTCGGGTATTTATTTGTGTTAGTTCCCTACAGCTGCTTAACAAGCTATTACAAATTTAGCAGTTTAAGGTCACAGAAAGAAATAAATTAAATATAAATAAATACAAGAGGCGTATATATATTGTAACTCCCTTTACTGTTGCCATAAAGTGTAATCTAATCACAGGGGAACATCCATAACTTTTGCCATATTCTGTTGCTCAGGAGCAAATCACAGGCCTGCTCATGTTCACGAGAGGAATTCCACAAGGTATGAGCACCGGGAGGTGGAGTTCACTGGGGTTCTGTCCGCCAGATTAATGATAAAGGTCAAAATTGGGTAAAATATACCAGATTCATAGATTTAGTTAATTCTTGCATTTTTTATCATTAAAAAAGAAAACAGACAAGGATACTTGTGTACGGCACTTGGGGGTAAAGTAGGACTCTGCTTTTACACAATTTGAGTGTAACCTTAGAACAAAAAATGAATGAAGCAAGAAATCAGGAAGAGGTGGTTTAGAATATCCAGGTAATAATTTTTAAAAATCAATAAACTTCTCCCTCAAAAAGGTATATTTGGTTCACTTTTCTTATTCTAATCACACGCACAAAGATTGGTGTGCTCTAAATATTCTAATTGACATGAGAAAATAGCACTGGATTTTGTTGACAGGGTGTTAACGCACTTATTTTATTCTCTGGCATCATGGTCAAATTACTCTCTCAAAGCCTCAGTTTCTTTATCTGTAAATAGAGACAATAAAGTTTTCTATTCCAAGACATTGTTGCGTGAAAGAAATCAGACAATCCATTTGCAATGATCATCACAGCACCTGACAGGTAGCAAGAGCTCCATAAACATTATTACATTTATTATTATTATCCTAACTCAGTCTATGGCCAGAATGTGACAGATCCATAAAAATAAGAAAACGTATGCAATAGGTTATACTCCCAATTGATTGTTTTAACTGAACAGGTTGTTTGCTTATATTGTCTTCCAAATAGCTCCCACATAAAAAGATCAAAGAGCACAACCACATGGTGATTATCATGGAAAGTTCTGAATTTTGCTTCCTTTTGAATTCTGTTTTCTCCACTTCAAATTGTGCAGCCTTGGAAAGGTTAACCTCCATGTGGCTCAGTTAACTTCCATGTAGCTCCCTTGACTATAAATTGAGGATAATTGTGGTATTCCACTCGGGTGTGGTTAAGATTAGGTGGGATAACTCACATTAAGCAATTAACCCAGTGCCTGGCAGAGGGTAAGTATTCAGTATGCAGTAGCCAGAGCAAGAAAATAGTCCAACAAATAATAACCAAGCCCTTGGAAACATCAATAAGACAAGTATTACCTATTTAACACATGTGGGTATTTTTCTATGTGTTTCATTACTTGCTTCTGATTGTGAGGCAAGTCAGTATTGATATTCCAATTTGGAGATTAAGGACCAGTAATATAGTTTTTGGGATTTCAAGATCCATGAATTAAAAAAAAAAAAAAAAAAAAAGTTTAGAGCCAGAAAAAAAAAAAAAAAGGTGTTTTATCTTGTTAAGCAAGAAAAAATCAATCAGTTTTCTAGAATCAAAAAAGCAGAAAGAACATAGTCACAATGTAGAGGTCAGTGTTTCAAACTCAATGAATTTGACTTTATAAAAACTCATTTTTTTTAAGGATGTATTTTTGAAAACTGTATCTTGGACCAGTGCCGCCTGCAAACCAGTGATTAGGAAATATGGGGCTATGATAAATGTAATTGTGAGAGCCAAAATATGGATTGATAAGCAAACGTGTAGGGAGAATTTCACTTCTGCAGCTGCAAGCAGGAGAGAGAACCTGCCCCAGCTTTGCTCATGGAAACACTGGGAAGATGCCTGTGGTTGTGATTGGAGCCTAAGTTACCAGAAGAAAGGTCCTGTGTAAATTGTGAGCCCAGTTACTCATAATTATCATCACCATATTCATCTGTTATATTCTTTTGTCATAGAGAGACACTGTCATCTTTGAAATTTTCTGGATGAATAATGCCCACATAGTGTTACTCGTTTTTTCCTCTCTCTCTCCTTTTTCATCACCTTTTTAACCTACTCAACCTTTTCGTAACAAATTCCTCAGGCCTGACTATGCTCTAAAGTCTCCAAGACATGGATTAGCATTTGAATAGCTGAAGTTGAGGTGCACTCCAGGAACTTCCATATTTTAATGTGCTTTTGGCAGCTTTGAAAAGTTAATGGGAACTGAATTATATTTAATGCTATTGAAAAGGAAAGTCCCTTTACTCACAAATATGTGCTTTATAATGAATTTCTAATCCTAAGCACTTCAGCATCAAGTTTCTTCATAATATGTATATAAGATTAATTTTTTGACAGTCCTTTGTAATTCACACTTTTACCAGAAAGCAAAGGAGGCTCTGCCATAAGCCGTTTTCTTTCACCTCATTTTGTGCATAACGAGCCAGATTCTCTAACACGGTATCAGAGAGCCAGTCCAGGCTGAACAAAGAGAAAGAAAATGGAAAGACTGGATATTGTTTGTCTGAGAGTTGAAATGGGTGGAAGCGTTAAGTGATGCTCTATCACTCTATCACATGAGGGGGAATCATGGCACATTTAGGCTTTCTCCTGAGCTAAGGCATTTCTTTGGACTCTTATTTCTTCATGGAAAATTTGAACTTTTGTGAAAAGGTGGAAACTTCATCTCACAAAGAAAATCTCATTATGAGAGTGAAGATTAAAGGGACCTTTGTTCTCAAGGAGGAACACACCATCTTTACCTAGTACACTGTTCAAAAATTTCCATCCAAATTTAAGATAAAAATGTACATCAGCAACACAAAGGTAAAGCTGCTGTGAAGGGGAAGTAACAGAGGACCATTTAGAATTGCATTATCTGGCCAGGCACAGTGGCTCCCACCTGTAATCCCAACACTTTGGGAGGCCAAGGCGGACAGATCACCTGAGGTCAGGAGTTCGAGACTAGTCTGGCCAACATGGGGAAATCCCGTCTCTACTAAAAATACAAAACTTAGCCTGGTGTGCTGGTGGGTGCTTGTAATCCTAGCTACTGGGGAGTCTGAGGCAGGAGAATCACTTGTACCCAGGAGGCGGAGCTTACAGTGAGCTGAGATCATGCCATTGCTCTCCAGCCTGGGTGACAGAGCGAGACTCCGTCCCCCTCTCTCCAAAAAAAAAAAAAAAAAAAGAATTGCATTATCTGAACTCAGGCACATCTGCAGCAACAAATGGCAGTTCTTGAGAGACAATCATGGACACTGAAGGAATCAATGGTGATAAGAAAAGGGCTTTTTTCTCTCCTCGATCTCCTGTAGCAATCTATGAATACCAAAAAAAAATCTAGTACGTGTCAATTTTCTGAATTCAAACCCCAGTGAACCAGAGACCAAAGACACAAACTGTAGTGGAAATGAGGGAAAGAAAAAAAGGGACATGTTCAAGAGCACTTTAAACTTCACCTTGTAGGTTGTTTCTGTAAAGAAGATAAGAAAATATGACTGTGACTTAGTCATATTTCAGTGACTCAAAATGTCACTGAAAATAGTTGCTTATAATTACTTAGTAGCATTTTCTTTTCTTTTTAGCTTCAATTCCACAGGTACATGTTTCAACCAAGGATTAGGTTTAATAAAAGAGATAGAAAAACCACTTCCAGTTTTAGTCTGACATGCAATGAGGTGAGAAGTCGCCACTCTCGTCCTTGACATAAGCGAAAATGGAACAAATGCGAAAGGAATGACCTTTCTTGGACTCATTAGAGAACTGAGGTTGCAAAGCAAACCCCCACTCTGAAATCTGAAAAGACAGCAGAATCTAGAGAGTCACACCTGAGATCTGCTTACCTACAAGGGAAGCCACAAGAGCCAGAAACTAGAAAGAACGTTTAAATGAAAACTTTGACAAATTGCTGGAGGCTGGTTGAGTATAGACTAGTGTGAGAGTGAGAAATTCCGGGGGGCAGCAGTCTTGGGCGGGGTTGGGCTGGGGAGGACTACACTTTGATTCTTTAACTCCAGGAACCTCACCAAGTTTTCCTGGTAAAGACCCAAGAAAGTCCTTTGATGTCTCTAGCAGGTTGAAGGGAAGAGTAACCACGATGAAATAAGTCAAGAGGCTTCTCTCTAACAAAGTCTACTCTCTAACAGAAAAAGACTTTCCCAGAGCTGAATACTTAACAAACATAAGAAAAGTTATTAGATGTCATTCATAATCAAGAAATATAATGTAAAAAGACACTATTTTTATCAAAATATATTGGCAAAAATTTTACAGCCTAATGAAATCAAGTGTTTATTGGGATGTTAGGTGAAGTTGGAACTCTCATCCTCTGAACAAAGTTGTTAGTATTAAACTACATAAGCTCATGCCCTATAATTTTTCTTCTGGGTATAAACTCTAGAGAATAAAGTCTTACACATGTATATAGGAAGACATATACAAGGATGTTGTGACTTTATTATTATTATTATTATTTTATTTAGTTATTTTTGAGACAGAGCCTCACCCAGGCTGGAGTGCAGTGGCTCCATCTCGGCTCATTGCAACCTCCGCCTCTGGTGTTCAAGTGATTCTGGTGCCTCAGCCTCCCAAGTAGCTGGGATTACAGGCGCGTGCTGCCATGCCCAGCTAATTTTTGTATTTTTAGTAGAGACAGGGTTTCACCATGTTGGCCTGGCTGGTCTCGAACACCTGACCTCAAAGGATCCACCTGCCTCGGCTTCCCAAAGTGCTGGGATTACAGGCATGAGCCACTGTGCCCAGCCAAAATTATTTTTAATAATAAAAACCCAGAAATAAATGAAGCTGAAGCTGTTTAAAAGGAAAAAATAAATATATAAAGACTCCGATAGGTTGAAAGTAAAGGGATAGAAATAGATATGACACTCTAATACTAATTTTTAAAGAAAAAACTGGAGTAGCTATATTAATTTCAGATAAAGCAGACTTCAGAACACCAAAAATTATCACAAATAAAGATAAGTATTATGTAATTTTAAAGAACTTACTTAATTCTATAAGGAGACTTAAGGATCCTAAACATGTGTGTACCTGTGTTAGTCAGGATTCTCTAGAGAAACAGAATCAATAGGAGATAATAAATCTCAACAGAGATTTATTGGTATTGGTATATGGTATTGGCTTACACTGTTCTGAAGGCTAAGAAGTCTCACTGTCTGCCATCTACAAACTGGATATCCCGGAAAGTCAGTGGTGAAATTCAAAGGTCTGGGAACCTGAGAGCCAATGGTGTAGATTCCAGTTCAGGTGTGAAGGCCTGGGAACCAGGAGCACCAAGGGCAGGAATACATAGATGTCTCAGCTCAATCAGTCAGGCAGAGAGCAAATTAAACTTTCCTCTGTTGTTTTGTTCAATGCATGCCCTTCAACAGATTGAACGGTGGTCACCCACACTGGGGAGTACAATTGCTTTACTCAGTCCATCAACTCAAATGCTAGTGTCTTCTGGAAGTACCCTCACAGGATAACTTCATAGTGGAGAACACTGAAAAACATTGCTTGAACCAGGTGATCAAGGTAAAAACCAGCAGTGATCAGTCATCCTGATACCATGTATCTGTGGTATGATGTGAAGAAAATGGTATTTCAACGCTGTGGTCTTCCTCTCCAAAACATATAACCCCAATCTGATAATAATAAAAATATCAGAAATACCCTAATTGAAGGACATTCTACAAAAATACCTGATTGGGACTCCTCAAAGCTGTCAAGGTCATCAAAAGCAAGGGAAGTCTGAGAAACTGTCACAGCCAAGAAAAAACTAAGGGGACATGACACCTAAGTGTAACGTATGTCTTGGATGGAATCCGGGGATATAAAAGAGACATTAGGTAAAAACTGAGGAAATCCGAATGAAGTATGGGCTTTAGTTAATAACATGTCCATACTGGCTATTTCACTGTGACAAATGTACCATACTAAAATAGGATGTGAATAACAGGGTAAACTGAACACTATATATAGAGGAGCTTTCTGTATCATCTCCACAATTTTTTGTAATCTAAAACTGTTCTAAAAATAAGTTTTATTTAAAAATAATGAGATAAAATAATTTCATTTTCCTTTCCTCTTGCAAGCTTTGGAAGCAGTCTCAAAGGAGATACTAAGACTCACTGGACAGCTAAGTTTGAGAGGTAAGTTTGTGGGCTTTTTGTGTAAGAACGGAGCCCCAGAGAAGCTACTCTCCAACCAACAAATCCTTCTCTTGAGGAGTTCATCAATGAATACTACTCATAAGAACTTACTGTCCCTGAAGACAGGTAAGGAAATATCCACTGCAGCAAATGAATATTTGAGTAAAGATAAATGTTTGAGTAAAGATAAAAAGGATGGAATTTAGGATTACGTAGTCAAAGGGAATTGAAGTTAAAACCACTTCCCAACTGTGGATTTATATAGCTCTTACAGAAGCAGCAACATGCCTAAAGTGATAGACACATGTTAATATTCAAAGAATGCAATCACTAGAGCCATATCTTCAAGTCATTATGGGCCCAAACAACAGCGTTTGTCTTCTGTGAGAACCAGAAATATTATCTGGAAACATCTGATTTTTAATTCAGAAGCTGTAGCTGCCGGGAAAAACTAGGGGACACCCATGTGGGAGCTATGTAACTGTGTATCTTTTAAGCAAGCTTTATTCTCTTTAAACAGTCTTGAAATCTTATTGCTAGTGTTTCTCCACTTAAATATTTTTACATTATTTTTTCATCATTTACATTTATGTACATTTATGTACAAATCGAAATTTAGTCTTTTACATTTATTAGCTGTTGTCTTTTGAAAGATAAATTAGATCAACATATTCTTCCCTGCACTTCATATTTCATAACACAGTTCAAGAATTTCATTGAGCTAAAAAAAACTAATGTAAAAGTAAAATTATTATTGAATTGAACAAACATAGATAATATGACATGTGCTTATCTACTTGTAATTCTCCACTTAGAGGGATTTTCACATTTTTTTTATGTTTGCTCTTTATTATTTCATCACTTTGTGTCATTTTGTTGCCTGCCTACCTCCCTTACCAAGATAATTTCAAATTTAATCATTCTCACGGTAATGCATCTTAAATTAAATGCAAAAAGTAAAAGCAGCTGCACTGATGTGCAAGTGTTAAATCTCTCAGGTTCTGAGACTTGAAATGAGCATATATAATCTTAAAACAAAAACGTGCTTCAAGAACCAGCCCTTGATAAGTTGGGAAGTGTTAGCACAGTGAGCGTCATCATGTTACTCTGTCCCACTTCTGCTCTTTTCATATTGCCATCTGCTAACCTGAGATAGGCAAGCTACAGCCGAGTAGTCAAGAGTCAACTTTACCTTCTTTAAGAAAAAGTCCTCTAACGGCCTCAAAACATGACATCAAAACAGCCCTCTGGTGCTCCAAGTCCCTCCCTCAGCACTTCTTCCATTTCCCGGACTTCCAAGCAGTAGTAAGTTATTTGCTCCCTGTAGGGCTTCATTTCCTCAGTTGTGTAAAGAAATCTGTGATTCTATGTGACAGTGAATAGAATTTAATCCTCTGTATTGAGCTGGATCCTTAAAAACTACAAGACTGTTTCATTTTTTCATTTATTATAATTGAAAGACAATTCTGAGGAAAAACATTCTGGATAAAGAGAGAGAAATTTTTAAAAGAATACCTTGTCTTCTTGTTAGGAGAGCTGTCCCTTTGCTTTCATGGCATTGCAAGAGAATCCCAGGGATCTTACTTAGCCATGCCAACTTGCTATTAAAAATTGAATCCCGTTCTATTCAATTGGCACAACAATCAAGCAGTCATTTGTTTTCTTAAATTGTTTCAGATTCATAAGAATAAGTTATCCAGGTTTTCCTTCATTGAAGCTAATATTTCAAGGTTTTCTTTTTTTCTAACCAGTGCTTTCCATGGATCCACTCTGCAATGGTATCGTTAGGAGTTAAGCACACAGCAAGAGAGACATACTGAACATATTGATTACCAAGTAAAATGGTTTCCCTGGCAACCATAACCCAATGAAAGCCCTCAGAGCTTCCGTCCTTCTACACATGATTTTTTTTTCTAATGATTTCAGGCATCACAGATGGCAGAAACAGATACAAAAGTACCTGTTCCAAATATGTTGCTACAAAAACAAAGCTGATTCAGCAAGAGATGTTCTGCTCTGTTTTGTGGCTAGCTAACTTGTGTATTTTTTTTGAATAATTTTGAAATGAGTCCATTCCCATGTGCATTGTAGTATGTGAATGTATTAGTTTTCTATTGCTGCTATAATAAATCACTACAAACTTCACAGCTTAAAATAACATAAATGTATTAACTCACAGTTCTGCAGATCATAAGTCTGGCACAGGTCTCGCTGGAATAAAATCAAGGTGTCAATAGAGCTATGTTCCACTGTTGAGGCTTTAAGGGAGAATCCTTTGCCTTTTTCAGCTTCTAGGAGCTATTGGCAATCCTTGGCTCAGAGCCCCTTCTATTTTTAACTTAGAAACATCACATCTCTCTCACCCTTCCTCTGTTGTCACATGCCAGCTGGGAAAGGTTCTTAAAAACTTGATCCTTCTGATTACATTGAACCCATCTGAATAATCCAGAATAATCTCTACATCTCAAGGTCTGTACCATTAATCACAGCTGTAAAGTCCGTTTGGCATGTAAGGTGACATATCCATATGTTCCAGGGATTAAGCCATGGATGTCTTTGTGAGACCATTATTCTGCATACCACAATGAATGCATTGTCTAACATATTTCCAAGAAAAGAAGATGTCTTTCAAAGTATTCATATGCAATAGAGCATGCACTTTGAACTGATTCTTTTAACTATGGGTAATTGTTTCACACTCATCTAAAGCAGAGATTGGTAAACCTTATTTGTAGAGGGCTAGACCCTATATATATTTGGCATTGCTAACCATACAGTCTCTGTTACAAATACTCAACTCTGCCATTGTAGTATAAAAGCAGCCATTGACAGTACATAAATGAATGAGCTTGGCTGTGTTCATAAAAATTTCTCCAGAGAATCAGGCAGTGGGTCAGAGTCAGCCCGGTAGCTATAATTTGCCAATTTGTAAACTAGAGCAATGAAAGTGGGTTTCTTATAAACTATAAGCTTTCTTCAATATTATCAAGTCTGTCTTGAGTACCAATGATAGGGCAAAAGACCACAAAGAGCTAGAGGACAGAGGATCTACCCTCAAGGGGCTAAATATAATTAGAGAGGTGAAACATTTTTATTAAAACATAAAAATATAATGTTTGATTTGTATATTTAGTTGAATACATTATTTAACTCTCAAACGTATCATCTTTAAAAATTATTTTATGAGAGTCCCATTCTCTTAATGAAAGACTATTTGGTATTGAACTACTTCCTGCAGATAACAAATATACACTAAAAATAAAAATATTTATTTTTAAAATAAACAGCTATATGTAGGTAGTGTAGAATGATCAACAGCACACAGAAAGTAGAGAGGAGTTCAGCTTTCAAAGAAGTGAACTATTCTGATAGAAATTAGTGCTTATATGACTTTTTGCCTAAGGGCATGTCCCCATCTGTGTGGCATAAAGTCGAAGAACTAAAGAACACATCTGGTCCTACTGACTTACATAGTCAGAGTATGGAGTTGGGAGATGCTACCGAGCATAGGGAATAAATGAGAAATCCCAGAAATTAGTGATTCACAGGAGGAAAACTCTCAAAACTGCATATAACCTCTGTCCCCTCTTGGTTGAAGCCTGAATTTTGCATGCACGGAAGATGTACCCAGTTTCCCAGTGAAAAGCAACAGCTAAAAGATTTAAAAAACTGAGTATTTTCAGCTGCTGTTTATTCCAGGGAGGAGAGAGATTGAAGTTGATTTTATTTTTTTTTTAATTATACTTTAAGTTCTAGGGTACATGTGCACAATGTGCAGGTTTGTTACATATGTATACTTGTGCCATGTTGGTGTGCTGCACCCATCAACTCATCA
>NW_012100910.1:0-69915 GCF_000951045.1 Mandrillus leucophaeus | reverse complement strand
TCTGTTGGAGATTGCTTGAGGTCCACTCCAGACCCTGTTTGCCTGGGTATCAGCAGCAGAGGCTGCAGAAGATAGAACATTGCTGAACAGCGAGTACTGCTGTCTGATTCTTGTTCTCAAAGCTTCGTCTCAGGGGTGTACCCTGCTGTGTGAGGTGTGAGGTGTTGGTCTGCACCTAGTGGGTGATGTCTCCCAGTTAAGCTACTCAGGGGTCAGGGACCCACTTGAGCAGACAGCCTGTCCATTCTCAGATCTCAGCCTCCATGCTGGGAGATCCACTGCTCTCTTCAAAGCTGTCAGACAGCTGTCAGACTCCACCCAGAGGTGGAGTCTACAGAGACAGGCAGGCCTCCTTGAGCTGTGGTGGGCTCCACCCAGTTCGAGCTTCCTGGAGGCTTTGTTTACCTACCTAAGCCTCAGCAATGGTGGGCCCCCTCCCCTAGCCTCGCTGCCACCTTGCAGTTAGATCTCAGACTGCTGTGCTAGCAATGAGGGAGGCTCCGTGGGCGTGGGACCCTCCGGGCCAGGTGTGGGATATAATCTCCTGGTGTGCTGTTTGCTAAGACCCTTTTTAAAGTGCAGTAGTAGGGTGGGAGTTACCTGATTTTCCAGGTGTTGTGTGTCTCAGTTTCCCTTGGGTTGGAAAAGGGATTCCCTTCCCCCTTGTGCTTCCCAGGTGAGGCGATGCCTTGCCCTGCTTCAGCTCTGGCTGGTCGGGCTGCACCAGCTGACCAGCACCGATTTTCTGGCACTTCCCAGTGAGATGAACCCGGTACCTCAGTTGAAAATGCAGAAATCACCCAACTTCTGTGTCGCTCACACTGGGAGCTGGAGGCTGGAGCTGTTCCTATTTGGCCATCTTGCTCCCTCCTCAAGAATCAAGACTGAAGTTTAATGCTAACAAAGTTGGCATCTTGCTAAAACAAAAACCTATGGTTATAAGGAAAAAAGATTTCAGAGTCTCAGTCTTTAGCACTAAATGCATCATTAAGAATAACCAGTACACAATAAAAAATTAATAGACATGAAAATAAACAGGAAAATGGGAGCAATAGTTAAGAGAAAGGTAGTATGAGGTAACAGATTTCTAGATGACACAGATGTTAGAATTAGAAGGCAAGAATGTTAAAGTAAGTAAAATAACTACATTGGTGACTTAAAGGAGAACATGGTCATTAAAAATGAACAGGAGAAATCTGTGAACTAATGGAAACCATGAAAAGAGAACCAAGTGGATTATAGAAGATAAAAAGTAAAATTTATGCAATTAAAAATATTACCGGATGGGCTTATCAGCTTATTAGAGATGGTACAAGAAAATGCCAGTGAACGTGAAGAAAAAGATGAAAGGAAGAAAAAAATTATTGAAAAAGATGTGAAAAGAACTTTGTGGCACAATAACAACTTGATTAACATATGTGCAACTGGAGTCTCAGAAGGATAAAATGAAAAAAAAATGGGATAAAACAAAATTTGGAGAAGTAATGACTATTAGGTTTTCAAATGGAGTGAAACAACACTATGTTAGATCCCAAGAAGCTCTGCAAACCCCAAGCATGAGAAAGAGAAAGGAAGGAAGGATGGAAGGAGGAAATGAAAGAAGGAAAGGAAGGAAGGAAGGGAGGGAGGAAGGGAGGAAGGAAAGAAAGGAGGGAGGGAGGGAAGAAGGAAGGGAGGAAGGAAAGAAAGGAGGGAGGGAGGGAAGAAGGAAGGGAGGGAGGGAGGGAGGAAGTCACAACATCAGGTTAAATTGTTGAAGACTGAAGAGTACATTTTTTAAAAATCTAGAAAGCAGCCAGAGAAAGATGACATATATATAAGGGAGCAATGATAGGAATGATGGCTGACTTCCCAACAGAAAGAGTAATGGCTGGAATACTATTTCTGATGAAAATATAAAAGATAGCATCAGAATAAAATAATTTTCAAATAAACGAAAAGTAAGAAAAATTTTAACCCACAAACCTACACTTTAAGAAATACTAATAAAAATACTGTACTTGGAAGGAAAATGACACCAGATAAAAACTAGTATCTGAAAGAAGAAATAAGAAGTCTTTGAAGCACTAGTTATATGGGTACATATATAAGATTCTCTCTTGCCCTTTTTGTGTATGTATGTATATTTGTATGTGTAATATGTGTGTATATCTCTATTTTTTCCTTTTCCTAATTTATTTAAAAGCCCTGTGAGTGTTTAAAGCAAAAATAAAATAATAAATACATACTATAAAATGTATAATATACTACATGTAAAACATAGGACAACAATAGCACAAAGAGTAGGTCAATTAAACCATTTCATGGTTCTTACATCTTACATGAAGGGTTGTAATATAAACACTAAGGAAACTGTGATAAGTTAATGGTCTATATCATAATCCCTAAGGCAAATGCCCACCCCACCCCCATCCGCCCCCCCACACACACATACTACCAAGAGGCATAGCTAAAGCCAACAGAGGACTTGCAATAAAATACTAAACATTATTCAATAAAGCAAGAGAAGGCAGAAAAGGAAGAATATATAATCAGAAAGCTGATGAGATAAAGAGAAAATGCATGGCAAAATTAAAGACTTAGATCTAGACATGTAAATAATTGCATTAAATATAAATGAATTAAGCACTCCTAACAATAAGTTAAAATAATCAAGACAGAATGTTTTAAAATGCTATTTGTGGGAGATACACCTTAAATATAAAGGCACAAACAGTATGGAATTTAAAAAAATGGAAAGTGACATATTTTGCACAGTAACAGCAAACACAAGAAACCTGAGTAGATGTATTAATACCGGAAGATAAAAAGATATAAATACAAAAAAAGGACTATTGCCAGCAATTAACGACAGCTTATAATGATAAAAGCTTAATTAATCAGAAAGACACAATGATCATAACATTTGTGCAATAAACAGCTTATATAAAAAGCAAACATTGACAGAATTAAATGGAGAAATAAATGAACCCATACAGTAGTAGATTTTTATATGTTTCCAAGCAATTGATAGTCAGAATAATAAGTAAAGATTTAGGAGACCTGAAGAACACTGTTAAACAATTTAACCTGCCTGATACTTATAAAGCATCAATACCCAACAAGGTCAGAATACATATTATCTTCAAGTACACATGAAATATTTCTCAAGGTAGACTATAACTAGGGCCATAAAATGAGAAGATGAAATTTATGAAATTTAAAAGGAAGAATGAAATTTTACAGAGTATCTTTCCTGACCACAATAAAATTAATGTAGAAGTCAATAATAATAATATATCTTAAAATCCACAAATACGGGAGCAGCCAAGATGGCCAAATAGAAACAGCTACACTCTGTGGCTCCAACCGAGAAGGATGAAAATGGTGAGTGACTTCTGCATCTTCAACTGAGATGCCAAAGTTCTCTCACTGGGACTGACTAGGCAGTTGGTGTGACCCATGGAGAGTGAGGAAACGCCAGGTGGATCTAGGGCCTACCTGGGAGCTGCAAGGGGCAAAGGGAGCTCCCTTCTCCAGCCAAGGGTGGCAGTGAGGGCTTGTGCTACTCCTCCCTGAAAATCACCGTTTTCCCATGGATACTTGCAACCCATGGATCAGGAGGTCAACTCATGAGCTCACACTACCAGGCCTTGGGTCTCAAGCACAGAGCTGTGAAGGCTCACAGTGGCTGCTTGGGTGGGCAGCCACCCAAGCAGGCACTGAGTCACAGGAGTTTTTGCAAACTCCCGCTCTGTGAAGTCTGGTGTGGCAGGAGATCCTCCCACTCCCATGGGAAGGGGGTTGAAGCCAGGGAGCCAGGCAGCCTCACTCAGCAGGTCCCACTCAAATAGAACCCCACAAGTTAACCCACTGACTTGGAATCCCTGCCAGCCAGCATAGCAGACCGGAGACTGCCTAGGAAGACCAAATTCCATTGGGGGAGAAGTGGCCACCATCAACGTGGCTCCAGTCAGCCATTTTCTCCTGCTGCTGGTGCCAGCAAGACTGGGTGGTTTGGACCCAAAGCAATTTTCCACAGTGCGGCACGTGGCTGGCACAGTTCGTGACCAGGCTGCTTCTTTAAGCAGGACCTCAATCCACCCCTCCTCACTGGGCAGGGCCTCCCTGTGGGAATTTCAGCATGATCAGTCAGGGGCTTATGGACAGAACTCTGAAATCCCTGAGAGGAGACCCTAGGAGGAGGGGCTGCTGTGATAGCATGGATCAGTGGTCTTAGTCTTTTCTACCTGTTTGCTCTGGAGAGTCAGGGCAGCCCAGGCAAGGGAAACTCCCCCAAGTGCAGCACACCTACTCTGCCAAGGGGCACTCAGACTTCTTATTTAAGCAGGTCCCTGAACCCACTCTTTCTGACTGGGTGAGATGTCCCGACAGGAGTGTCCACACACTTCATACAGGAGCATTCCAGCAGTATCAGGTCAGTTTCCCTCTTGGACAGAGCTGCCTGCTCCAGAGAAGGAGCAGACTGCCATGTTTGCTATTCTGCAGCCTCTACTGATGATACCTCCAGGGGAGGGAGGGACCCAGGAAAATAGGGTCTGGAGTGGATCCCCAGCAAATCTGCAGCAGCTCTATGGAAGAGGGGCTTGACTGCTAAAAGAAAAACAAACAGAAAACAACAACAACATCACCAAAAAAGAGACCACAAAAACCCCATTCAAAGGTCAGCAGCTGCAAAGATCAAAGGTAGTTGAACCTAGGATGATGAGAAAGAATCAAAAATGCTGAAAACTAAAAAATCCAGTGTGCCTCTTCTCCAGATGATCACAACATGTCTCCAACAGAGGCATAGACCTGGGCTGAGGCTGAGATCAATGAACTGACAGAAGTAGGATTCAGAAGATGGGTAATAATGAACTTTGCTGAGCTAAGGGAGTATGCTTTAACTCATTGCAAGGAAGCTAAGAACCATGATAAAACATTACAAAAGCTGTTAACCAGAATAGTCAGTTTAGAGAGGAATATAAATGACCTGATGGAGCTGAAAAACACAACATGAGAACTTCACAATGCACACAAGTATCAATAGCTGAATAAACCAAGTAGAAGAAAGAATATCAAAGCTTGAAGACTATCTTGCTGAAATAAGGCAGACAGACAAGATTAGAAAAAAAAGAATAAAAAGGAATGAACATAACCTCCAAGAATTATGGAATTATGTTAAAAGACAAAACCTATGACTGATAGGGGTACCTGAAAGAGATGGGGAGAAAAGAATCAAGTTGGAAAACACACTTTAGGATATCATCCAGGAGAACTTCCCCGACATAGCAAGACAGGCAAACATTCAAATTCAGGAAATCCAGGGAACCCTAGTAAGATACTCCACGAGAAGATCACCCCCAAGATACATAATCATCAGATTATCTAAGGACGAAATGAAGAAAAAAATGTTAAGGGCCGCCAGAGAGAAAGCCGGGTCACCTACAAAAGGAAGCCCATCAGACAAACAGTGGACCTCTTAGCGGAAACTCTACAACCAGAAGAGAATGTGGGCCAGAATTCAACATTCTTAAAGACAAACATTTCCGACCTAGAATTTCATATTCTGCTAAACTAAGCTTCATAAGATAACAGTAATAACAAAGAAACCCAAATCCAGTTTACCTACTGACTAGATGGACAGAATTGTTTGTACCAACAGAAGACTGAAACTCGTAAAATTGTGATTAAATGAATTAGATACATTTTTCTTATTTTTGATTACTTTAAAAGATAGTTTATGTCTCAAACAAAAAATAAAAACAATGTACTGAAGATCTATAACATAAATAGAATATCTAGTAACAATGGCACAAAGGACAGGGTAGAAGGAAATAAAAGTATACTATTGTAAAGTTTTTATATTATACAAGAAGTGATATATCATTATTTGAAAGTAGATAGTGACAAGTAAAAGTTGTATGTTGTAATCTTCAGAGGAATCACTAAAAATATAAAATGAAGTATAGCCAATAACATATGATGTAGATAAAGTGAAATCATAAAAGTATTTCAATCCAAAATTAAACAGAAAAGAGGATAAGAGGAAAAAAATCAAATGTTATAAAAACAGTAGTATAGTAACTTTAAACTAAACCATACTGATAATTTTTTTATATATAAATGGTCTAAACACTCCGATGAAAAGGCAGAGACTGAGATTGGATTTAAAAAGCAAGAATGAATAATACACTACCCACAAGAAACTGTCTTTAAATATAAAAATATAATCTAAAGGATGAAAAGGTATATGCCACATAAACATCAATGAAAAGAAAGTTGTAAGGGTTATATTACTATCAAACACAGTAAATTTCAGAACAAGAAATAGTGTCTTGCATAAAGAGACTTTTCATAATGATAAAGGGGTTAAAAATACATTACAATTCTAAATATCTATACATTAATAGAACTTCAAAATAAGTAGAGTGAAAGCTGATCAAACTAAAAGAATAGGTAAGTCCAAAATGACACAAAATTTCAAAATTTCTTTTTCAGTAAAATAGAAGAAGAGAGAAAATTAAATGCCAAGTAAGCATAAATAAGGAAGGAAATAGTAAAAATAAGAGTAGAAAATAGAACAATAGAGAAAAATCAATGACATCAAAAGCTGATTCTCTGCAGAAAAAAATGACTAACCTTTAGTTTGAATTATCAGAAAACAAAGAGTAGAGAGAACCATCACTATCAGAAATGAAAGAGGAGAAAGAACTACTGATCCTACAGACATTAACAAGACAGCAGAAATATAAAGAACAGCTTGGTGCCAATTTTAATACAGAGTCTGACACTGTTTTTTGATACTTGACTGTTGACAACTTTTTTTTTTTTTTTTTTTGAGAAGGCATCTCGCTCTGTTGCCCAGGCTGGAGTGCAGTGAGGTGATCTTGGCTCACTGCAAGCTCTGCCTCCCGAGTTCACGCCATTCTCCTGCCACAGCCTCCCGAGTAGCTGGGACTACAGGCCACCAGGTCCAACTAATTTTTTGTATTTTTAGTAGAGACAGGGTTTAGTAGAGACAGGGTTTAGTAGAGACAGGGTTTCACCGTGTTAGCCAGGATGGTCTCGATTTCCTGACCTCGTGATCTGCCCGCCTCGGCCTCCCAAAGTGCTGGGATTACCGGCGTGGACTGCTGACAACTTTTAAAGCTCAATCCCTCCCATTCCACTCCACATCTGGGCAAGCTAGTAAAAAACAAAGAAAAGGGCCAGAGTGTTTTCTACTTTGGCATCAGCAGGAGATTCAACACGTAAGCACCACCCACACATGGAAACCTTCACACAGGCCTCACCCCTACCTACTACAAGTGCCCCAAGCCAGTCACCTCTCCTCCTTCTCTCAAGTTATTTCTAACCTGCTTAGGAGACCTGCTTTCCACAGGAAGTCTCATTATGTAAATAATAACATTTCCATACCCATTTGGGGTGTGCATGTGTGTGTGTATGCAAACATTAGCCTCTGAAGGGTGTCTACATCACCAGTAATTTTGAGATCTGATAAAATGAAAAATTTGTTAGAAGACATAAATTTTTAATGCCTAATTAAGAGAAAACAATCTAGAGATCTTTGTATCTATTAATGAAACTGAGTTTGTTGTTAAAAAATTTGCACACACATATACACAATTCCCAAATCCAGATGACTTCACTGGTGAACTTATCAACTATTTAAGAAGAACTGATACTGCTACTATCACTAATACATTTTCTATACAAATGTTTCCAGAAAATAAAAGAGAAGGAAACACTTTTTAACTTATTTTATTAGTCCAGTATTACTATGATTAAAAAACACACAGAAGAAACAACATAAGAACATTATAGACTGATATCCCTTATGAAGATAAAAGTAAATATTCTTAACATATTTTAACAAATAAAATCAAGCAATATTTAACAAGGCAACTAAGAGTTAACTTGGGAATACAAGTTTGCTTCAAAATTTGAAAACCAATATATACCTCATAACAAAATTCTAAAGAGGAAAGCTATGATAATCTCACTAAAGAGAAGGCATTTGACAAAATTCAACATCTATTCGTGATAAAAACTTAGTAAACTAGGAATAGAGCATCCTCAACCTAATAAAGGGTAGTTATAGAAATCCTACAACTAACATCATTCTTAATAGTGAAACTTAGAAAACATTATTTGTAATGGCACCAAAAGTAAAATAGTTAAAAATAAATGTGACAAATGCTTTATAATGTTTTATAACATATGTTTAATAAAACACATTTAATTGCTTTTTCTTTTAGCTTTCTGAGGTGAAGTTTTCTATTTCTGGATAAAATATTATTACATGTATATGCATTTATCAAACTCATCAAATTGTACACTTAAGATTTGTGTATATCATCATAGGTAAATTTTATGTACAAAAAAAAAAACCTCCCATAAACAAAAATTAAACTCTGGTGATTAAGTTTGCTTTATATGCTGGTACTGTTAGCAATTTGGAAGCTACTTTCTGTTTATTACAGGAATGAGGAAATGGATGACTACATTGAGAATGATGAAAGTTAAGTTTCTCACTGCTGAATAAAGGAATTACAAATATAAAAAGACAAAGACTAGAATTTATCTTCTGGTGTTTTATCGTAATAGAATTGGATTTATCAGTATGAACCTGTATTTCTAACTCCATGTGAAACTTTGTCGTTGTCTCTTCCTTCTTGTCCTTTTTCTCCTTCTCTTCCTTTCTCCTTATCCTTCTTCCTCTCTCTGCAGATGTATGTATGCGTGCACACACACACACACACCCCAACACATATGCATATTTCTCCTAGCTCTGTCTGCTCAGAAGGCCTATGAACAAATGGAGCACCAAAGCAATGAGTACATCTGGCACCCATATCTTGGTTTGTAAATACCGTTGCCCAGTTCAAGAAGCTAACTTCTTGGAGAAAAGTCTGAATCCAGAACTGGCAGAGAAACTACAAGATAAGACTGGAAAACTTTGTGTCAGAAAATAAACACAATGGTCAGTTTTATGTGACAAATGGACTAGGCTCTCTAGCCCGGATTACTCAATCAAACACTTACCTAGGTGTTGCCATGAAGATACTGTGTAATATACAGTTAGTTGACTTCAACAAAAGAGACATCCTGGAAAATCCAATTAGTTAAAGTGCCTTAAGAGCAAAACAAAATTCTAAGATTCCCTGAAAAGGAAGAAATTCGCCTATGGACTATAGCTTCAGATTCTGCAAGAGAGTTCCCAGCCTGCCAGAATGCCCTGCAGTTTCCAATCCACTTAGGCAGCTCCAAATAGTGTAAGCCAAATCTTTGCAATAAATTTCTCTCTCTGTCTCTCCTGCTGTTCTTTTTCCTCTGGTGGAACCCCAACTGATACAGTAAGGGAGAACAAAATAACAACAAATCAAAAAGACATTGCAGCTAGCTTGAAGAGGGATCTACATATCCAATATGAGAATTTGGGGCATCAAATATGTAATGAATTACAACTGACTGATTAAAGTAAGGATCTATGTGTCTGTACTAACATAAATAAATGAGTAAAGAAATGAGCAAATAAGTGGAAGATAGAAAAGTTCTTCCTTACAGTAGAATATGGATTAACAAATGTAGAGGGAATGGTGTAGTTAAAAAAACATCCATGGATGTTAAAACTGAATAAAGGTCACGAGAAGCAAGATATTTACAGAGGCGCCAAGTATCCCCTCATAGAATATTAATAACAGAGAAAAATGGTAGCTTTACAGTGGGGGATCATGAACCACATCATCTTAATTAAGGAATCAAGGTTGACATCATCGATATTGAGACAAACCAGATCCATATGCGTCCTGATACTGTGTGCTGAAAGGGACTCAGTGTCACTTCAGTGTGCCTGACACACTGCATACCTGACAATATACATAACAAGAATCTAATCATGAGGAAATAGCCATGCCCAAAATGAGGAACATTCTATAAAATAAATACCCCTTCTCCTTCAAACTGGCAATGTTCATAAAGATTTTTTTTTTAAGTTTTGGGAGTGTTTTGGGTTAAAGGAGGATAAATCAGCCTGGTAGCAAATTGGGTTCAATTCAGCATGAAAAAATAAAATTAGCTACAAAGCACCACACTGGGATAACTGACAAAATTTGTCTGTGACTTGACTAATGGTAATGTGTCTATGTTAAATTTCTCAATTTTGAAAACTGTACTGTGGTTATGTAAGATAATGTCCTTGTTCTTAAGAAACACACCGAATTATTTAGGAATAAAAGGGCTCAATGTCTCTATATTACTCTCAAGAGGTTCAGAAAATATGTATACATAAATATTTGGTGAGAGAATAATCAATCAGTGGGACAAAATATAAACAATTGATGAATCTGAGTAAAGGGATAAGGGAGTTCCTAACACGATTCTTGCACCATGTCTGAAAGTTTGAAACTATTGCAAAATTAAAAGTTCCAAAGAAAATGTAAAAAAAAAATATGGTGCCAAGATTACATTTTTTGGTAATAACTATATGGATATAAAGAAAATAGGAAGACTTAGGTTTTATTTCCATTGAAAAACAATGAGTAGATAAGATTTTTGCATTATGCTTCACTGCTGCAGAAAGTAAACAAGAACAGATCAGAATTTTGTTTCCTGACTGTAAAACTTCATCACTTGTATTTTTTTCTGATTTGCTTTCGAGTCTCTCACGTCTGGAATTCTCTAAATCGTTGGCTCCAACTGGATCACTCTCCACAAATGGCCTCAGCATTAAAAAGTGATCTCTTTTTATAAACTTCTACAGAAGGTAATCAAATACAGTATTTATCATAGCAAAATACTGGGAACATGGGAAAATGCGTTTCCAGCTGGTTCTCATGTTTTACTGAGAGGCTTTAGATATTGAAGCCTAAATAATTTTAGAAAAAAATTCTCAGCTCAAATTAGTAAGTAGATGGCTGAAAGCTTATTTTATTTGCAAGGAGACACTATAATTGGACTTTGAGAAAGGGGAAAAAAAGGCATGATTATATTGCTGTGGTGCTGAATTGCAGAGAAGAAGGATGGACTTCAATTTATAATGTGGGTTGAACTTTTCCCATTTGTGGAGACCTCTATTGTGGAAATAAAAAGGTTGTATGTAGTTTTTGTTTACTTCTCTCACCAATTCTGGGTTCTCCAATCCCAAATAATTTTTTTTCCCAAAGCTGTAATTACTGAGATTACAAATAATGAGAAGCATTGCAGCTGGTCCTAGTCCTGGCATAATTCCAACACATAATCACCTGTCGTGTGCACTAATTCCTGCCATGATTAAGCCCCTTTATTCGCAGTAGGGTTTGACAGCTGTATTGTTTAAAATGTCACCCATTAATAGAACAGGCATGGGCTTGTCTGTACTTGAACTAGTTTCCTTGCATATTTCCTATGTCAGCTTCAGTTAAGCTGTTGTACTGTGTATGTGATGAGTGATCACTTTTCCTGAAGCCTGATATTGTCAATAAAAGACTAATGATATGTGAGACCACAGCTTAGTTCGATATAAACATGGATTCAAACAAAGCCTTCTAGAAAACATTGGAAAGAGAATTTAATGGGCTCCATACTAGAGGAGTAGACACAGAATTGTTTTGGTGTCTTTTAAGACAAAAGGGCCACACTTAGACATGACGGTAATAACGTTTTTCCTTCTTGTAGGGAAACAAGCTTCTGGCTGAATCTGAAAATTTACCATTTGAAAATGTATCTATAATATATCTTTAATAAATTACTTTTAATGAAGGTAATCTTTTCAAAATCTTTTTGTTATTTTTCTAAAACTCAACTCTAAATACTAATTAAATGTGACAAATCTTATGAAACTGCTTACAGGGATACAGAGCCTACATCAAGTAAAAAAAGAAGAAAGCAAATACCTTCTATAGGTGACCTTGAAAATGGTAAATTACACGCACTGATTTTTGTTGTTTGCACTGAAAATTTTGCGCGATCCTAAAAAGCTCCATTGAGAAAAATTGGCACAGTCCTAAACTGACCCAAATGGAGATGCCAGAAGGAATAAGGAAGGCTTTGTGTTAATGCTTAAGTTCCATCTCCCAACTATATCTTATTCAAATTCATGCATGCTTTGCTAATATCTTTCACCTGCTACTGTTAGCATTTGTGGTTGCAGCTAGATTTCTACAGTTCTTAATCAAATAGCAGCCTCCTTCTGTTTCTGTAACCCACAAAGACCATGTGATCATGTCTGCAGTCATTTCCATTGTCTACTGTTTGCCTAAAGTTTGATCACAGACCACAGCAAGTTACAGTGAGTGTGCAGAGAGTTGTCTGAGAAGAATGTCTTTCCCAGATCTATGTGGTCCACCAGCTGCAAAGGTCAATGACAGACAGATAGTATCAGAACTCGCAACTCCTACATTTTCAGTCTGTACCCAGAAGGAGGGCCCTTCTGATTCCCGACTTAAGACCTTCACTCAATTACATTATTTTATCACCAAGTCCTAGACCTTCCCTTACAAATATTGAAGATTTTATTCCTAATGGATAAAAGAGCTGGAAAGGCCAGTCAAAAAGCTATCATCCCAGCCAATAAGAGGTAAAGGATACACGTTTAAAAAACAAAACAAAACAACTTTTGTCCTTAGGTCAGCTTCTCACTGACCTACAGGGAAAAACAGACAGAGTCTTTAGGAGGGATAAACAGAAAAGAATTGAGGAAAAGATTTTAAGAGTGGAGGATTCTAAATATAGTTTCAGAATCCTGCCTTTCTATCAGCACAATATAAAGTCATTTGACATGTTGTTTGTGCTTTCATTCCAACAAGCACATAGATGAATGGGCGTGGAGAGAGCCAGGCATCAAGCCAATGCATTGTGTAGGGGCTCTGTCCTGGGCAAATTTTCCCCTTCCCTCCTCCTCCTTCCCCAAATCCCAACATGCTGCCAACAGACGACTCTAGCCAGGACAGATAAATTTCACCACTTGTAAAATTAGGCAAATATGTAGATAGCAGAGCAAATTGTTACTTAGACTGTGCCATGTTTCTAAAAATAAAAACAGTAACAACTACCCTTGAAACTGCTTGTTAAAATGTCTAAAACTCTTTCAAAAATAATAGTTAGAAATGCTATTGAATCATCAATTATTTTCTTAAAGCCACCTGTTAATTGCCATAAGTCCTCCCCTGTGAACATAGCTATTCAGTCTGTTACAGATGTAATTCACCTTTACATAATTTCTGAAAAAATACATGCAAATCGAATTTTGTAAATTGTATAACATTTTAAATATGTGTGGAAAGTTTTCTATCTGGAAAAAAAAGCCCAGAGTCCATTTCAAAGGGAGGGCAAGAATTTAATATTATAAATGAAAATTGCCTACAATAAAAAATTTATCCTACTTTATTGGCTCAGTATTTTTAATATCCCTACTCTTTAGAATTTCTTAAAGCTAGTTACATCCATACAGAATATCCATACAGAATAGCATAAGCTTAAGAGGTTGCATGTATATATTACATACATGTATACTGGTTGCTTATTAGAATCTCATAATAAAGTACACCAATATTTTCCATATCAGGTCATATTTCCCCATGCAGAGCAACTAAATATGCCATGTGTGACTATTAGAAAAGTCTGTTACAGCTTTAGGTAGTATAAATATCTTCAAAAGCATGGGATCTGGAGTTAGGCAAAGATATGTTTGATTCCTATCACTTTCAGTAGCCTTGGGAAAGTTGTTTATACATTCTAAGAGTCAGTTTCCTCAACTGCTGCGTGGGGAGTAACAGTAGTTCCATCTTCAGAAATTCATGGCATATAAAAACACTTCGCATAGGGCAAATTGATCAAGACTGCAATGATACCATGTCAGCCACTTCTGGCTGAGAGAATGCTGTGTAACAGCTTCCAAATCTCAGGGACTTGCAAAAACAAAGGGCATTTGTTGCTCAAGTTCCACATCAGGAGCTGGTTGGCTGCAACTCTGTGGTTCTAAGGCTGTATTGCAGGGAGCAGGTGAACAATGAGGCTGCGCTATCTGCTGATTCCTGGAGTCAGGCTGGAGCAATGGCCTCTACTCGATATATGTTGTCCTCGTGAGAGAGGAGAGAAATGCAAGAATAGTGGTAGAAATGCATACTGCTTCTTGAAGATTCTGTCCAAACTGCCACCCCATCGTTTCTGACATGACATTTGACCCATGAATCATATGGCTAAGCTCAAAGTCAGTGGAGCAGGGATGTGCATGCCCTATCAGAAAGAAGGCAGGTCATATGATGAAGTGTATGAATAAGTCTTTTGTTCAAAGGAAGGAGTGAAGAAGAGTGACAATAATACAATTTAATACATATATCAAGCAACTAAAACAGCTCTATGTCGTTGGCAATAAAATGGGAATTTGATAAAAAAGACCATATTGGGGCATCCCATATGATCAAAGAAAAGGATTGGATATACAATCAAACTGAATCGTGGACAAGGCAAACACATATATGGACTTCAAGAACAACGGGAAACAGAGTTTTGACACAGCTACAGCTCTGTATCTCTCTTATACCTGCTGGTGTTGGCTTCATTGTTTTTCCCCCGCCAAAGAAGATTGGATTCCATCATGAGACAGAAAACATGGCGGCCTTTGGTTTCCGAGTCTTATTTCTGCAGCTCTCCCCACTGGGGAGCCGTTCCCTCCCTTTACCAGTGCTGGTTACAAAATTCCTGGAGAAGAATACTGTTTGAATCAGATGTCTGGGTTGGGCCCAACCTGAATCAGATGTCCCATCAACTGCTGAGCTGAGCTGGGGTCATTTTCCACAGGAGCCCATGACAGAAAGGACTGGTCTGGGAACAAAACAACAAGTGGTCAGCACATTAGGACATAGTACATGTATGTGTTCAAGGGTGAGAAATTATTTATAGAACTGGTAGTATTTTACTTTATACATTTTACATACATTTTTTATGTAGCACAACAGCTCTATAGGGAACATTTCAGTGACATAAGTTTAAATTTCCATATATAATTTTGATTGGCCTTTCGAGCCTGAAATGACTCATTGAGAAGCAGCCTGGCTTCATGGAAAGAATACCCAATGGGCAGACAGGGAGGAGATTTTAGTCAACAGTGCTGGCTCTGCACTAACTTGCTGCGTTACTATGAGTACGTTGCTTGAACTTCCTAGTCTCTTACTTCCTCTGGCATGAAGTCCAAATTAGCTAGCCCCGCCATATTCTTGCATCCACTTTCTTTACAGACTTATTGTCTTCTTTCTTCACCTACCTCCCCCATCTCAAGCCTTACGTTTCAGCCTCAACTGTATCTCTTTTTTTTTTTTATACCTGGCTTCATTATAAAAGGAGGCAGTAGAAGTCTAAACAGGGACTTGCTTCTGCAGAAAATCAGGTCAGGATCCAAGTCTGTGCTTACAGCTATTTCTCTGTCCAGCTGCTTGACCTTGGGCTTGGCTTTGGACCCTTAGAGTCCAGGCTGCTGTCTAAGCCTTCAGCTCCTTTCAGTCACTCTGGTGCTTCCTGTGTTTCTTAGTCTCCTCTCGGTCCTATAGTCATGATTGAAGGTAGGTGGGAAAGAGAGAGGGGGAGGTTTCTAAACTGAAACACATTTTGAACCTAAGCAGAGTGGCAGTTAAAAGCAAAGGCTTGGCTGGGCATGGTGGCTCACACCTGTAATCCCAGCACTTTCAGAGGCAGAGGTGGGAGAATCATTTGAGCTTAGGAGTTCAAGACCAGCCGGGACAACATGGTGAAACTCCGTCTCCTCAAAATATATATACAAAAAAATAGCCAGGCATGGTGGTATGCACCTGTGATCCCAGCTAGTCGGGAGACTGAGGCAGGAGGATCACTTGAGCCCCAGGAGGTAGAGGCTGTGCTGAGCCATGATTGCACCACTGCACTCTAGCCTGGGCAACAGAGCACAATCCTGTCTCAAAAAAAAAAGAAAAGAAAAGAAAAATAGCGTGAGGGCTTGGAAGAAGACTGCCTGGTTTCAAGTCTTTGTATAACCAATTATCATCTATGTGGACTGGTTCAAGTTATTTACCAGACTATCAATGTCTTCATCTATAAATGGGAATAATGGTTTGCGTGAAGGTTAAATGAGTTAATACAAAGTGCTAGACCAGTGCTTAGTAATAGCAAATGCTCAGTAAATGTTAAAACTATTTTTTAATTGGTCTAGGTTGATGTATAGTGAAAGTGTGTCTATATAAATTATGTACAGTATACATTGTGTGTGTACATACAAAAAACATACATATACAGACACACATGCAAGAAAGAATTGTCCTTCTTTCACAAAGGAGAAGGGTCACAATAAGATTACTCTGTGCTTGTATTATCACAGAATTTCCTGGGTCACATTTCATCTTTCCAGCAGCAAACAGGACCTGGAAGGCACATATAGATGGTTGTTCTGCCGTTGTTACAGATGGCTTCTCTACAGTCCTCCAGTGGGGACCTTGTGGGTTCATCTTGAAGTGTGTGCAGCAATGCCATTCTCTTAGCTGTGCAATGACCTGAGGAGATTTTGTGAGTCTATAAAACCACTCTCTGATTTACCCAGGTGCATCGTGATGAGGAGTCCAGAGGAAGAACACTGGAGTTTCACCCTCTCCTTCACAACCTTCATGCTCACTTTCAGACGAACTAGCTTACAATTGCTGCCGAATTTTCAAATGACTATCTATTTGACTGCACTGAAGTAATTTTGAAATGATTATTTTTAGCTAAGTACATAAGCAGTAGGTAAACATGGGGAAATTTCTGAGGTTGTTATAGGAAGTGAGTGTTTTAAATTCCTGACTTTTCATTATTTAGACAAAGCTCTATTTCAATGGCATTCTCTAAGAAAAAAATAGTTTTTCAGTGGCAAAGACCACATATTAAATCAAACTCAATTAAATCAATTAAAAGGAGACATGCATCTTCATATTACTTGATGATATTGTCAGTGGTCATTCTAGATTATTCACATACTTTATATTTCAGATATTGAAATACAGAAATTGCCATAAATAAGACAGAATATAGAGGACAGCTGTGTACCATTATACTATGTATATAGGCTTCAGAATATTTACGAAATGGGTATAAATCCTGGAGCCAAGACTTAAAATTATCTTTACTTACTTTTGGCACACGACATGTTTTTCCTATTTTGACTATTTCTTAACGTTTTTGGAAGTTTTTAGGATACTTCAGATATTCTACTTACAGATAGAATGTCTGTAAGCCATACTACGGTAAGCATCTCTTAAACATATGGACATTTTTTTACTCAATCATAATGCAGATACTCTCTCACCTCCTATTGAATTTTCTATAATAAAATTCACTCTTTTTGGTGTACAGTTCTATGAGTTTTCACAAATGCATAAATTTTTGTAGCCACCACCATAAGACAGTTACACCATTACAAAAAAAAATTCATCTTACCACCCCATTGTAGTGAAACCTTCTAATTGCTACTGAGCTGTTCTGCATCTCTATAATTTTGCCTTTGCAAATGTGTTGCATATTCTTGAGTGTGTTACATTGCTTGGGTCTACTGCAACTTATTTATCCACAGACCAGCTGAAAGACATTTAGACTGTTTCCATTTTGGGGGGATTATAAGTAAATCCTCATCTACAGATATTTATGTGAATATTTTCATTTATTTTCGGTTGATGCCTAAGAGTAGGATCGCTGAATCATAAGTGCATATTCAATTTCTTAAGAAACGCCCAAACTATTTTCCAAAGCAGCTATACCATTTTGCATTCCCCCCAGAAATGTACTAGTTTTCCAGTTACTCTGCACACTCACCAGCATTAATGTGGTCACTGTTTATTATTGTAGGTATTTTTGTATGTGTGTAGTGCTACATCATTGTGGTTTTAATTTTCAAATTACTGAGGATTAAATAATGTTGAGTATATTTTATGTGCTTATTTGCCTACCCTATATTTTCTTTGGTGAACTGTCTTTTTAAATCATTTGTTCATTTTTTAATGGACTAGACTTTTTCATATTGATGAGTTTTGAAAGTCCTTTATATATTCTGGATATACATGCTTTGTCAGATATATGATTTAGATACACTTTCTCAGTCTGTAACCTGTCCCTTTCTTTTAAGAGTATCTTTCACAGAGCCAAGGACTTTAATTTGAATGATATCCAATTTACTAACTTTTTCTTGTATGCATCCTGCTTTTGGTGTCATATCTAAGAACACTTTGTCTAATCCAAGGTCACAAAGATTTCTCCCTCTATTGTCTTCTGAAAGTTTTATAGTTTTACATTTTGCATTTAGATCTATGATTCATTTTGAGTTATTTTTTGTATAAGCTCCAGGATATAATTCTAGGTTACTTTTATGCCTATGGATGTTCAATTGTTTTGGCACAATTTGCTGGAAAATCTATTCTTTTTCCAGTGAAATGTCTTGGCACCTTTGTAAAAATCAATTAACCACATTTGTGTGGATAGATCATTGGACTCTTAATTGTGTTCTATTGCTCTATCTGTCTATCCTTTCACCAAACCATATTATTTTGATTACTATAGCTAAAGAATAAGTCTTGAAATAGGGCAGCATGTGTCCTTCAACTTGATTGTTCTTTGTCAAAATTGTTTTGGTTATTCTAATACCGTTGGCTTTCTATATAAATTTTAGACTCAGCTCATAAATATGTACAAGGAATCCTTCTGGGATTCTGACTGGAGTTACACTGAATCAATAGATTATTTGGGGGAAAATTGGCATGATAACGTTGTTTCAATACACAAACATGTTATATCTCTTCATTTATTTAGACTTTCATCTATCTCTTTCATCAATCTCTTTCATCAGTACTTTGCAGTTTTCAGCATATACATACAGTATATATTTTGTTAGATTTATACCTAAATGTTTCATTTTTTGATATAATTATTAAATAATACTACCTTTTCAAAATTGATTTCCAGTTTTTCCAGCTAATATGTAGAAACATGATTGTTATTGTGTAATAACTTTATAATCTGTGACACACTAAACTTAATTATTTTTCCTGAGAGCTTCTTACAGATTCCATGAGATTTTCTTTGTAGACAATCATGTCTACATGACTGGACATTTAGATGTCCAATCTAATGGATACAGTTTTATTTCTTCTTTCCCAATTTATATGCCTTTTAATTATTTTTCTTGCTTTGTTTCAGTGGCTGAGACTTCCAGGATGATGTGAAGATAGCACTCGGTCATTCACCACCCGCCTTTGGAGAATGTTACTCTGGATGACAGGAAGTCATCCAGAAAGTTCTAGTTTGCCTTCTATCTGTGATGGTTCCAATTCAAAGTCTTTGCTGCACTGTTTGGGTCTTCCCAGCATATGCACCATATAGAGGGTTAGTCTAGGACTTGGGCAGTGGTTTCTACAGAGTTCAGTTCTTGAAATCGTTACTATGTGTCTTTGCTCCAATCCACATATACATTGCTCGGGGTAACTCTGAAACTTATGCCAGTTTATTCCCAGAATTAGGCGATTATTTTCTCCAGCTCTCTGCAATCTGGGATTTCTCCTGCTATCTCTGACCACCCCCACTCTCTTTCTCATTCCTCCTGCTAGAAGGATGGAGTTCTCAGAGTTTAGCCTCTAGCACTGACATGCAGTTCTACACAACAACATCCTTGTTGTGTCATTATTCAAGTTTTGGCCTTTGTCCCTAATCTACTCAATGTTTGTGATCTACATCACGCATATCCACAGTCAATATGCTCTGCTACCCTAGTGGATGCCAAAAACCATGGATATGCCTACAACCTATGTCTACGATGTTTTTCCTATACATACGTAACTGTGATAAAGTTTGATAATTTATCATAGGCTCAGTAAGAGATTAACAATAGCTAACAATTAACAATTATAACAATTATACTGTAATAAGAGTTTTGTTAATGTGATCTCTTTCTCCGCTTTCAATGGAGTTATCCTGTTCTTTTAAGCTTTGAGGCTGGGCATTGAATTCTCTGTGTGTAAAAGAGTCCTACATAGCATCTTATTTCAATAAAAGGTTGTTTTATCTACACTGAAAATATGTTTTTTAGTGTAGCCATCTTCATCAATTATCTTAGCTAGATCTTCTAGATAACTTTCTGTAGCTTCTCCATCAACACTTGCCGCTTCATCTTACACTTTATGTTATGAAGACAGCTTTCATCCTTAAACCTCATGAACCAACCTCTGCTAGTTTTAAAGTTTTTTCTGCACCTTTCTGACTTCTCTCAGTATTCATAGAATTGAAGAGAGATAGGACCTTGTTCTGGGTTAGGGTTTGACTTTAGGGAAGGTTGTGGTTGGTTTGATCTTCTATTCAGACCACAAAAACTTTCTTCATGTCAGCAATAAAGGTGTTTCACTTTCTCATCATTTGTGTTTTCACTGAAGTAGGATTTTTAATTTTCATCAAAAACTTTTCCAGGGTTGAGTGTGATGGCTCACACCTGTAATCCCAGCAATTTGGGAGGTTGACGTAGGAGGATCACTTGAGGCCAAGAGTTTGAAACCAGCCTGGGCAACATAGCAAGACCCTGACTCTACAAAAAAAAGTTTTTAACAAATCATCTGGGTGTGCTGGCATGTGCCTATAGTCCCAGTTACTCAAGAGGCTGAGGCAGGAGGATTGCTTGAGTCCAGAAGTTCGAGGCTGCAGTGAGCTATGATAACACCACTGTACCTCAGCATAGGCAACAAAGTGAAACTTCCTCAAACAACAAAACAAAACAAAAGAACTTTTCCTTTGCATTCACAATTTGGTTAATTAACATATCACATACAGAGAAAGAAGGATTATTAACAGCCACCTTCTTATCAGAAGCCGTAAGGACAGAAAAAGGGAGAACAATCTTTTGAAAATGGCTGAAAGAAAAAACTGTGGACCTAAAATTCTATATTCAATGCCAATATCTTTTAAGAATGAAGCCCCAGCTGGGCATGGTGGCTCACGTCTGTATCCCAGCACTTAGAGACTGAGGGAGGAGGATCACCTGAGGTCAGGGGTTCAAAACCAGCCTGGCCAGCATGGTGAAACCCTGTCTCTACTAAAAATACAAGAAAAATTAGCCGGGTGTGGTGGTGCACACCTGCATTCCCAGCTACTCAGGAGGCTGAGGCATGTGAATAACTTGAACCCGGGAGGTGGAGGTTGTGGTGAGCCAAGATTGCACCACTGCACTCCAGCCTGGAAAAAAAAAAAAAAAAAAAAAAAAAAAAAAAAAAAAAGCAGTGAATCCCCAGAACATCAGTACGTTTATACTCTCTCAGACCTTGTTGGGTAGTTTCATTTAGCACAAAAGGCTTAGCTCTTGGCCTATCTCAGCTTTCAACATGCCTTCCTCACTGAACTTAACCATTTCTAGTTTTTGATATAAAGTGAGAGAAATGCAGCTCTTTCTTTTACTTAAACACTTAGAGGTCATTGTCAAATTATTAATTAGCCTAGTTTCGATATTCTTGCATCTTTTGGAATGGAGAGGCCCGGGGAGAGGAAGAGAGATGGAGAAGTAGGAATACACACGTCACTGACAGATAAGTTCACTGCCTTATATGGGGATGGTTCATAGTACCCCAAAAAATTACAATGGTAACATCAAAGATCACTGATTACATATCACTATAACAAAAATAATAATGAAAATGTTTGAAAAATTTTTAGAATTACCAAAATCTGACACAGGGACATGAAGTAAGCACACACTGTGAAAAATGGCACCAACAGACTTGCTCGATGAAGGGTTGCCACAAACCTCTGATTTGCAAAAAATACAGTATGTGAGAATGTCAATAAAGCAAAGTGCAACAAAATGAGGTATGCCTGTGTTTTCTTAGTCTGTATGTTTATATAGTATTCATTAAATCTTATTTCTAACAGCTTTAAGAATGTTCCATTTTATTAAAAATGGTGAAATACAATTTTTAAGTATTAACTGTTTTATTATCAGAAATAAAAATTGTAGCATTTTACATACACATGTTTCAGTTAGTACCAATTTTTTTATTTTCTTAATTTTAATTTTTTAAACTTTTTACTTTCCAACTTTTATTTCAGGTTAAGAGAGTACATATGCAGATTTGTTATATGGGAAAATTTTGTATCATGAAGGTCTGGTGTACAGATTACTTCATTACTAAGGTAATAAGCATAGTACCCAATAGGTAGTTTTTTGATACTCACCTCCTCCCGCTTCTGATTTGTAAGAGATCAGTTTGGAAATCCCATGTAATATCTTTTTGTTGTTGTTGTTTTAATAAATCTTTTAGCATTTTTAGGATTTTTTTAACTTTTATTTTAGACTCAGGGGTGCATATGCAGGTTTGTTATCTAGGTAATATTGTGTAATACTGAGGTTTGGTGTATGAATGATCCCATCACCCAGATACTGAGCATAGTACCCAACAGTTTTTCAACATTTCCTTTCCTCCCTGCCCTCCCCAGTAGTCCCAGTGTCTATTGTTGCCTTCTTTATGTCCAGGAGTACCCAATGTCTAGCTCCCACTTATAAGTGAGAACATGTGGTATCTAGTTTTCTGTTCCTGTATTAATTTGCTTAGGATAATGGCCTCCAGCTACATCCATGGTGCCACAAAGGACAAGATATTATTCTCTTTTGTGGCTGTGTAGTATTTCATGGTGTACATGCACCACATTTTCTTTATCTAATCCACTGCTGATGAACCGCTAGATTGATTGCATGTCTTTACTATTGTGGATAGTGTTGTAACGAACATGTGAGTGTATGTGTCTTTTTGGTAAAATGGCTTGTTTTCTTTTGGCTATATACCCAGTAATGGGATTGCTGGGTTGAATGGCAGTTCTGTTTTAAGTCCTTTGAGAAACCTTCAAACTGCTTTCCATAGTGGCTGAACTAACTTACATTCTTACCAACAGTGTTTAAGTGTTTTCTTTCTCCACAACCTTGCCAACATCTGTTGCTTTTTGACTTCAGAAGAAGTCAAACTATCTCTCTTCACAGACAATATTATTCTATACCTATAAAGCACTAAACACTTTGCCAAAAGGCTACTACAACTGATAAACAACTTCAGTAAACTTTCAGGATAGAAAAATCAGTAGCATTTCTATACACAACAACATTCAAGCTGACAACCATATCAAGAATGCAATCCATTTATAATAGCCAAAAAAAAACTGTAGGAATACATCTAACCAAGGAGGTGAAAGATCTCTACAAGGAGAACTACAGCTAAAAGAAATCATAGATGACAGAAACAAATGGAAAAACATTCCATGCTCATAGACTGGAAGAATCAATATTATTAAAATGGCTATATTGCCCAAAACAATCTACAGCTTTAATGCTATTCTTAACAAACTATCATCATTTTTCACAGAATTAGAAAAAACTATTACAAAATTCATTTGGAAACAAAAAAGAGCCTGAATAGCCAAAACAATGATGTTACTCTACTTCTAACTATATTATAAGGCTACAGTAACCAAAACAGCATGGTACTGGTCCAAAAACAGACATGTGGACCAATAGAATAGAATAGAGAATCAAGAAATAAAGCCTCACACTTATATCCTCTAATCTTTGGGAAAAATTGACAAAAACAAGCAATGGGAAAAGGGCTCCCTATTCAATACATAGCACTGAGATAGCTGGCTAGCCATATGCAGGAGAATGAAACTGGACCCCTACTTTTCACCATATACAAAAATTAACTCAGAATGGATGAAAGATTTAAATGTAAGACCTTTAACCAGGTGTGTCCAATCTTTTGTCTTCCATGGGCCACATTGGAAGAAGAATTGTCCTGGGCTACACACAAAAACTAACATTAATGAGAGCTGATGAGCTAAAAAAAAAAAAAAAAAAATGCAAAACACCTCATAATGTTTTAAGAAAGTTTACAAATTTGTGTTGGGCCACATTCAAAGCCATCCTGGGCCACAGGCTGGACAAGCTTACCTTTAACTATGACAATCCTAGAAGAAAATGTAGGAAACAGCATTCTGGACATGGTTCTTGGGAAAGAATTTATGACTAAGTCCTCAAAAAAGCAATTTTAATAAAAACAAAAATTGACAAGTGGGACCTAATTAGAGAGCTTCTGCACAGCAAAACAAACAAACAAACAACAACAACAAAAATAACTATCACCAGAGTAAACAGACACCCTACAGAACGGGAGGAAATATTCACAAGCTATGCCTCCAACAAAGATCTAATATCCAGAGTTTTTCAGGAACTTAAACAATTGAACAAGAAAAAACAAATAACCTCATTAAAAATAAGCAAAAGACATGAACAGATACTTCTCAAAAGAATACATACAAGCAGCCAACAATCATATATTAAATTTTAAATAGGAAGAGAATACACCATAAACACAAATGGTCTTAAGTGGGAGTAAATCTTAACTGAACATTTATTTTTACTTTCGAGCTGATTTACCCACTACTTAGAATTTCAGCATGCAACTGATTTTTGTTGTTATTTGATTCAATTATATGATTCTCCCCATTAATACATTTTTCATGTGATTTTTCAGTGCTGTCACTTTGATGTCCTCAATTCCAAGCCTGTGCATTCCTTTAACTTTCCTTTATTTACATATACAGTCCTATCTCTTCTCTTATTTTAGTTTGGTAGTCCTGAATAGTGCATTTGGCCCTTCAACCATGACAATCCCAATAACAGAATGCCCATGGAATTGGCACATCATCATAAGGAGAGTTCCAGGACACCTCTCTATTATCCCTGAAACAATGTCTGGCTGTGGCACCACGTGCTAGGCTACCCAGTGAAGTCTGAGAGAATATAAGTGTGTTGCTGCTCTGGAGCCTTCATTCTTACAAAATATTGTTACTGGATATAGAATTATGGGTTGGCAGTTGCTTTCTTTCAGCGTTTTCAAACTATTATTCTCCTCTTTTTTGTCCTTCATGATTTCTGATAAGAAAGTGGCTGTAATTATTATTGTTTCTTTGTATTTAATACGTTAGTTTTCAGTATTTACTCTTTATATTTGGCTGTCAACACTTTACTATGATGTGCCTTAGTTATAACTTGTTTGTGTTCATTGTGAAGATTGTTTGTGTAGCATCTAGTATTTAAACATTTTTGTCTTTCACCAAATTTGGGAAATGTTCAGCTATTATTTCTTAAAAAATATTGTTCTACCTCATTCTCTCATCTCCTTCTGATATTCCTATTACATGTATGTTTTCTTGTTTTATCCAGTCTAACTGTTAATTTCCTAGAATCATGTTTTTCACCTTGGACAATTTTTATTGCTCTATATTTGAGTTCACTTACTCTTTCTCTGCTCCATTTGACTATTAAGTTTTTCCACCAACTTTTTATCATAATTATACATTTTAGTTCTATAACTTCCAGTCTTTTCCTATTTTATTGTTTTTAATTCTCTGCTGAGATTTCCAAATTCTCTGCCAAGATTTCTATCCACTGAAAACAGGTTCTGTTTTATTTCATTGACTATTGTTATAATAGCTGTCTTAATTTCTTTACCTGTTAGTTCCAGCATCTGGTTCATCTCTAGCTTGCACACAATTAGTGTTTTTTTCTCCTGAGAATATTTTCCATTTTCTTGGATCTTTATATGTTGGGTAATTTTGGATAGAATGTTAGTCATCATGGATGTTAACAGATCCTAGATACTGTTATTTTTATCTGATAGAGCTTTTTTTTTTTTTCTTTTTGCAGGTAATGTTCTTAGCTGGTCTTCAACTGAATACTGATTTTTGGACAGCAGTTCAGTTTCAGTTCAGATCTTTACCAGAGCTGCTTTGTGTCTTTTCCATGCCAATGCTTCTGGATTCAGTTAGTGATATGATGGACAGGACCAGGGATCCCCTCTCTGCCTCTTTACCTTCTAACATTACCCCACTCTCTCCAACATTTACAATTTCCTGGCTTCATTTTGATTTCTCAGGCCAGAAAAATTAAGTTTTCCTAACGGACCACTGCCACTGCTGTCTGAGCCATGAAGACAACACTTAGCCCAGGCTAAAAGCAGTGGAGTTGAAAACTTACTTGTCTAGATCCACGTCTCTCCTCCTTCAAGCAAGCACAGACTCCCTCATTAGATCCTGTCATCTTCTCTTCAGTCTCCAGTACTATCATATCATTGTCTATATTACATGCAGTCTCACAGTTGTTGTATGCAGGGTGAAAAAATCATCCAACAGGGTCTTAGTCTACCATACCCATAAGTGGAAGTCTCTGCTTAAGTCTATTTTAATAATAATTTTGTACCAAGATAAAATACCTCTATTAATAGTGTCCTTAAAAATCAATTCTACAATCCAAATGCAACAGAAGAAAGGAAGTTTTTTAAAAGTGCTATCTTGTTCACTTGCTGAAAGAAATCAGTAAAGATAACAAATCAATTAATAAAGACTTGGGTGGTGAAGCTTCTGTATGTAATCCCTGCTTGCACCTAAAAGTGGAGACAGTAGAATAATTATAATAATATAAGAGCAAATATTTATTGAGTGCTTGGAATTAATCTGCAGAATGGCACATGATTTCAGTACTATTTTCATCCCTATTTTACAGCTGAGGAAATTCAGGAAGAGAAAGTTAAGTAACCTGACCAAGATCACAGAGTGAAGGGGCCTGGACATTTACAGGGAACCCAAGAACTGCCAGGGATGGAATCACCTTCTCCGTACTTAGCTTTGAAAGACTGTCAGTGTTGCAGCATGATGCCACGTCCAACAAGCAGAACGATGGAGGAAATTAGGAATAGCTTGTAAGGGTGCCTGAGAGTAGGCTCACAGAGTGCCACCAACTGTCCCAGGGAGCACTGAAAGCAATCTAGGACCCACCGAAACCATCCCAGAGAGGAGGTGCAGAAGTCACATGAGGAGGCCTGAGGTTGGGACAAGAAGGCCACAGAGGGTAGAAACCTCATAAAGGGCATTGTGTGAGCACAGTCAGCACTGAGCCCCAGCACAAGGCTCAAACTACGCAGAAGGCACCAGCCATACCTCAAGTCACACCAGTGGATGCCCAGAAGAGGCAGGATTCAGAGCAGAGACCCCTTTTGCTACAACCACAAAGTGCTCCTAGGTTCAGATGCCTTCTGGGAGAGAAGGAGATCCTGAAGGGAAGAACCCTGAGAGACCAGAGGCAACTCTGAAGGGAGGTGGAGCTTTGAATTGACTAAATGTTCTCAAGATTTTTAAAATTAAAAGTGACATATAAGATAGCAATTTCAAGGGTTTTCTTCCACCCATTTATAGGTGACATGAAAAATTTTAAATCACATGAGGTGCTTCACAGAAAAATTTCACTTTATGATTTTTTTGCACCTCAGAGTCTGAGCGTGTACATTTTGACCCTCCTGTCTCACTCCAGTGAACGGGCAGTTGCAACCCAATGTATTAGGGTGCCCTTGGGGAACTGCCAAGTCTTCTGAGAAGATCTAAGCTGAGAGTGGGAGAGTAGGCATCGACCAGGGAACAGTGCTGGGAGAGGGGAGGGTTTCCTCAGCCTATCTCCAAGTCTTTCAGCTGATTGAAAGATAAAGAGGGAACATGATGTGTCTGTTGAATTTAAGTGTACTGTTAGAGCTGGAATTTTCAGTAAAAGGGGGAAAACAGAAATGAGGTTAGAAGTCAGCGGGAGGTGGGCCATGATGGAATGTGTGCTCAGTTCTAATTAAATGAATTCAACATAATTCCCCATAAAAATACAATAGGATTGTTCTGGAAGTAGAAAAGCTGGTTCTAAAATTAATAATGAAAACTATCAAGCATAAAAACCAGAACATTTCTAAAAAGCAAGAGTAATAAGGGATAATTTATTATAACATATTATAAATTTCTATCATAGTTCTCTAATATAATAAAAAATAGTGTGGAATTGGTATATATAGTAATTTAGTTTATGATGAAAGTAGCATTTCAAATCAATGAGAGGATTAATAATTCAGTTTTTGGTGTTTGAACATCTGGAAACAGTAATAAAGTTGGATCCATTACACAACTGATGCCAAAATAAATGTCACAGTTTTAGATGAGTAAAAGTTTAAATGTAAGAAGTCATAAAATTAAAAAAATACTAATAATCTCAGAATAAGGAGGATCTTTCTCAGTCTGATGCACAACTCAGAAGCCAGGACTTTTTGATAAACTCGATAACTAAAACTATTTCTCATAGAGAAGAATGCCACAAAAAAGTCAAGACAATGACAAATGAAGCAAAAATGAACAAACAAAATTTCCTTCCACAAGGAGCTAATTCCTTTAATTTATAAAGAGAAAGAACAACAGTATAATGACCAAAATAAGAGATAGTCACATAAAAAGCAAGTGTGAATGGTCTTAGACATATAATATTTTCAACTGCGTTTGTCATAAGAGAAATGCAATTTAGAATTACCACGACACAGCCAGGCACAGTGGCTCACACCTGTAATCCCAACAGTTTGGGAGGCTGAGGAGGCTGGATCCCGAGAGGTCAGGAGTTTGAGACCAGCCTGGCCAACATGGCAAAATCCTGTCTCCACTCAAAAAAAAAAAAAAAAAATACAAAAATTAGCCAGGCATGGTGGTGCATGCCTATAGTTCCAGCTACGCAAGAGACTAAGGCAGGACAATCGCTTGAACCCAGGAGGCAGAGGTTGCAGTGAGACGAGAGCATACCACTGCACTCCAGCCTGGGCGACAGAGTGAGACTCTGCCTCAAAAGGAAAAAAAAAAAAAAATTACCACGACACATGGGTTCTCACTTCTCAAGTGGACAACAGTTCAGTGTGGCAGTGTGGGAGCTCCCTGGCTTTTGCAGGGTGGAGATACACAGATACTCCTTGGCAGAGCCAGGACCTGGGCAGGTGACGGTTCTTGAAGGCAAAGGTTTTCAACCCTTAGCATCACCTGAGGACCTTTGAAGTTCTCAATGCACAGGCGACAATCTGAATCTTTGAGGTGAGACCTAGCCATTAGTATTTTTCAGATGCCTGTGTGATTTCCATGTGTGAGAAGGGTGTGAATCGCTGCTGGAGGGCTGTTAAGAAGTTAGCCTGCAGATATACTCATTCATGTATAAAATAATATGGAAAAGAAAAGTCTTTGAAGCGTGGTTTGCCATAGCAAGAACAGACAACATAAGAAACATCCATCAGTAAGAAATTGGTTAGATGTATCAGTGGTTTCTCCAAGTAATGGAATGCTGTGCAGACAGCAATTCTATATACACTGACTTGGAGCAATTGCCATAATGTACAGTGTTTTTAAGTGAAAAAAAGTAAAGTGTAAAAAGTGTGACTGGACTATCAGCATTTGTGTACACATTTTAAAAGGAAGCCAAAATTTCCACATTGATTATATATTCTAGTTTACTGCGATGGAATAATTTTTTTTTTTTTTTGAGACAGAGTTTTGCCCTGTCACCCACGCTGGAGTGCTGTGGTGCGATCTTGTCTCATTGCAACTTCTGCCTCCTGGGTTCAAATGATTCTCGTGCCGCAGCCTCTCGAGTAGCTGAGATTGCAGGTATACACCATCATGACTGGCTAATTTTCTTGTGTTTTTAGTAGAGACAGGGTTTCACCATGTTGACCAGGCTGGTCTCAAACTTCTGGTCTCAAGTGATCTACCCACTGCGGCTTCCCAAAGTGCTGGGATTATACCGCACTTGGCCATGCAATGGAATAATTCTTAATTTACCTGAAATGACTGCTGTTACCATGCAAGGCATGTGTATTACATTGAGAGAAGGTACAATTCATGATATTGCAGGGGCTAAGACATATACAAAAAAATATATGTAGATATGTGAAGAGCAGACACTAATGTTTCCAAGTAAACATTTCTGGACAAATAGACTTCTTTTTTGGAAAGACTGTTTATTTACCGATAAATTCCAGAGGAACTAATTTGTAATCTGGTCAGGATGTGCTTATGAGCTAATACATTCATTTTCCTCTCACCAAAAAAAAAGAAGAAGAAAGAAAAAAATGTCTATCATCTAGCATGCAATTCAGAGAATGGAAATTGGCACAGGAACTAATTACAGCTCACAAAGAAAAAAAATCTGCTATTTTGATGAATATGTGTTTTCCTAGTGTTTTTGTTATTTCCGTTGGTAATTGCAGAAAATAGTTTGAGTGCAGTGACAATTGTTATGATTCTCTATGTATTCTTATTCTAAGTCATAAATAAAGCAGTATTCCTGGCAAATATTTTGGGATCCATCTGGAAAGAAGGAATGATGACAACTCCAGAAGACAAGGTTTTGTTGTTTCAGTGTCTCTCCTGTCTTAAACTGTTTGTTAAATAAAACTATGTCTTGATGGGCATTCTGAGACTCAGAAATTCTGCTTATTTTTTCAACCTCGAAAGAACAAAAATCTATAGAGTTCCTAAACATCTATTTGCAAGATAGAAACACAAAAAATGCTACAAAATTTTGTACTCTAGGTTTGTTGCATGCAGGTAAGGATTAATTCAGAAAGTCTAGCCCACAGCCAGCTGTTGCTTTTTGGAGGGCATTAGGGACATTCTTTGGCAGACTGCATTTTGAAATTTCAAAAAAAACAAAAACAAAAACAAAAAAAACCCGTATTCTAGATGTTATGTTCTCCCATAGTCTACTGTTGCCTCAGCTGTTAGGATGGGGAGCGTGAGGAAGTCCATGGAATGTGAAAACAGAAGAACTAATACATAAAAGAAAGATGTTTTAAAATAGCATGAAAGTGCCAGTATTTTGTAGATTTATAACCATGACTTTCCAAATAAATTTCGACATTTATTCTATAATGAGTTAAAAATCCTGCTAGCTACTTGCATGCATTTCAAATTTAAAACATATTTTTCCATTCAACAAATGTAATAAATGATACTTGGTGAGCCCTAAAGCCCTTGACCAGTCACAGAGTCACCAAAATACTGTGTATTTTAAATGGAACAAAAATAGGACAAAATAGAAAAAAATTAAATTTGTATTTGAAATGATCAATATTTATCTTGAAGGTTGGTTCTTGAACTAGGAAGAAATTAATTAGAACTAGTAAAACAGTATTAAAAAATACAATCGGTTTATTAAATTACATGGACTTTGAAGTATTATTCCCCCTTATTTTATATGGATATCTTGCCCCTTGACAAGAGTGCATCGCCATTGATCTCCTTATGTCTATCAGCTCTAGATAAAGGTGTTGGGTAGCTGAGCACAAATTGGAAAGGAAGGGGGAGAATTAAAGAGTATGCATGTGAATATATAAAAGAAGCAAAACCTTCAGTAAAATAACTTGAGTTGACAACAGATAGAACCAAAAAGGAGAGCGTAAGTAAGCTAGAGTCCCTGAAGAGAAGAGATAGGAGACGGCTGACCAAACTGCAGGGCACTGTCAAGTCCTGGGACACAGAGAAGACAGGGTATCTATTGGTGCTTGGTGAAACTGGGACCCAGCTGCTCTTCAAACTATGTCACCAAGGTTTACCATAGAGCCTGGCACGTAGCAGGGGTTCATCAATATTTGTGGAATAAGTGAGTGGACAAATGAATAGGAAAATAAATCCTGACCCCTCGGGGAGTCTCCCCTTCTCAGAGGCAACATCGGGTGGCCAAAACAAGGCAACCCAGCTCTGCCTCCTGGCTGTGTCAGGCTGATGGGATCTTAGGAATGTTAGTTGGGTCTTTGTGTTCCTCTGTCAAATGGAGGGGACCCTCCTCTATAAAATGGGATGATGACAGCATCTCCCACCAAGGACTTTGGTGAGGGTTTCGTGAACTACTATGGCCAAAGTGGTTTCAATACTGCCTGGTACTTAGCAAGTTCTCAATACATGTTGCATCATTCATTCATTCAAACATTACCTCCTGGAGGCCTACTGCGGCCCAGGCTCTTCTCTGGTGATAGGACAACAGCCATGGACTTGAAAAAGTCCTCTGAGCAAGTCCTGCCCTCACAAACTTCACATTTCTGGCAGGCATGAGTTTTACCCCACAGCTCTGGTTGTGAGAAATATCTAATCCTTTCTTTTTCTAAAACAAACAAATAAACACGAAACAACAACAACAACAACAAAAAAGAAATCAAACCAAGCCTCCATTTATCAAAGTACCAAGACATGAAATCTCAGTTTCATCTGTCCCCTTGAATCTATAGGGCTAACATAGCAAAGATAGGATCCTTGTTGGTGCTGAGTGAAACTGGGACCCAGCTGCTGTTCTTCAAACAATATGACCAAGACTTACCATAGAGCATGGCATGTAGCAAGGGTTCATTAGTACTTGTGGAACTTGGGAAAGAGGGAAAGTGTCTCTGAGCACCGAGGTGCCCAGTGGCCAGAGCTGCAGGGTCCACTGAAAGATGGGCAGGGTTCCATGGGCCAGGATCACCAACCACCAGCGGCAATGCCGGCCAACCATCCCAAGACACAGGTCGCCACTCACCACCTTTCCTTTTCTAGGGAGATGACAGTTGAGCTGAGGAAGGCTAAGGAGTCTGCTACACAACAAAACAGGAAACTATTTCAGGCTGGGGCTTAGATACATCGTTCTAGCCCATTGAAAAGCATTGGGGGCTCCTAGGAAGTGCAGAGTGGCTAAAAAGTGTTATGTGACTTTTGTGCTGACATGAAGCATCGTTGATTTAGGACCCTCTTCCCAAACACGTTCTCATCCAACTCACAGCGGCATTGTTCCTGGCAGCAGGAATGAGAAGGAGAATGTCCCAAAGGGAGAGCGAGGTTGGCAAACAAAAAACTGCAAGCCCCTGGGGGCGGGAGGGGAGCCCGCACAGGGACAAGGATTGAGATGGGTTCAGAGAAGTCACTGTGGAAGGAGGTACCCAGCAGCGCAGGAACAGGCTCCATTCCCCTCTGTCTTTGCCTGCAATGGGCCTTTTCTCCTCAGCTCCTCTCTGGCTGAATGGCAGAGGTCAATGGAACCCAGCAGAGCAGGGCCGGAAGGTGCTCCGTCCTGCAGGGCCTGATCTCCCCTGGGCAGGTCCTTGGGAATCAGGCTCAACCTTTGGGCTGTGTACCCTTTCACAGTCTTGCTTCTCTACCCCTGAGGCTCTCAGGATACTTTCCAAGGTTTATCCTCGCACTTGAAGATGAGGGATAGATGCAAAGAAGGCAGCTTTCTGAAGATGACCCTGCAAGAACTGACCTCCGACCCATTTGGGGCTGCAAGAGAATGCTTGAGTCAAGCACGGTTAATAGTTTATTTTCCTGTACGCAATTTTTCGTTTCACGTTTTACATAGTCTTGATAATAGATAATAAGCTATTGTTTTATTTGGCTAGAACTTTACCGTACACATTTTTCCAAGGAGCAATTTGAAACTGGAGTGGCTGGCCAACTGACCCATTTGTTATCATAAGGGACGGGGACATGACTCATAGCAGAGGAAACAGATCGCTGTTACTATCAGTTGATAATTAGTGTGGCAACACTAATTTTTTCATTATAGGTAAGTTTTCTCATTATAGGCAGAGCATCAAGTTAAGCTTGGATCCCAGCTTCCACGTTCCTTATTCCCTCACAGTCAGACCTCCTTAAACTCCACTTGTAAACTTGGCCTTGCCTTGGACCATCACACTGACACAGCCTGGAGGCAGCCCCTGCCTGCATCTGGAGCTCCAGACATCCCCAGGGTAGGGACTTCTGGCTGTGCTTTGGGTAGCTTCCTCGCAGAGGCCCCAGGTGGTTACTACCTCCACATGGCCTGTCTGAGGGCAGGCGACTTGCTTCTCCTCTGTCTTTCTGCTCTCCTCCCCCACTGATTGCCACTAGTCTTCCAAACTGATATTAACATCATTTATTCAGCATGGACTGAGCACCTACAATGTGTGGGCAGATGTTAGTTGTGAGGATTCAGGAACAGGAAAATCAGAGCCCTGCCTTCATGAGGACTACAATCTGCCAGGGATGACTGATATTGGGCAGGTAATGACAAACACGACAACTATCAAAAAATGAGGGCCACAGGGTACAAAAAGAGTTCATCTAGACCTGGGAGTAGGGTTCAGCCGAAACCTTCTGACAAACTTTTAGCTGATACTGTCCTTTGCACACCAGATTAGAATTTGCACACATGTAGCTGAATCCTTGTTTCCAACTTCTGTCTGTCCTCGCAGTCTCCCGTGAGGTCTGGCCTGTCACTTCCCACTCCATGTAGTAAAAAATCACAGACATTCTCATATCAGGATATGATAAAAAAATATGCCTTATAAACACATTCCCCATTTGTAATATATTATCCATTTAATTGAAAAACTTTTTTTCAGTTTTTTTTCCTTTTAACTCACACCTTTCCAAGAACACGTATCTTTTATAATTTATTATATTTTAGTAATGAGCATTGCATGAATATGTCATCCTAATAGCAAACTAGCACACAGGCTTATCCAAGCATAAAATAAATTGTAAAAGAATATGTTTGGGAATATATTACTGGATGACTCTGTTAACTCCATTTTAACAATGTGGTTTGCCCATCTATGTTTCAGCGCAAGTCCATTTGCGGGCTTCTGAGAGGCACTTAAGAATCACTGAGCCCCTCTTTTCCCCCACTGAGCTCCCCGTAGGCTAACTGAGGAGAGTGTAAATTTGCAGAGAGTGGCAGTTCCCTCTGTGGCTTGGAAACATCTGTAGCTGTGTGCTAGTGATGTTAAGCCATGGGGAGGGGGTATCCCTGCAAAGCCCAACATGCTTCTGCCAGGGAAAGAGGGGATCACCATGGGGTGGGTTTGGACAGGGGCAGGATGGGAGCAGAGGATGAGAGTCTCATGTGACAATGTAAAACTATAGTTTTGGCTTCTGGTCAAAGACAAGAAGCAGCCTGATTATATTGCATATTTTAGGATTCTTTTTCTATTCCATTGAAATGAGGAGGAAAAAGCTTCTCTTTGTCATAAGAAATCAATTTCCTAGCTGCCATTTCTGCTTAGTGCAATGGTTTTCTGTTATATCCTTTAAAATGCCATTTGTTCGTGTGATTACAGAATGAATTCCAATCCATGCTTAATTCTTTAAAAATCATCTTTCGCATTTAAAGGGTATAAAAAAGCATACGGATGAGCATATTAATCACAGCTACTATTTCCAGGGCCTGAGTGTAAAGAAGCATTTATGTTAATGGTGTATGTGTCTAAGCATACAAGTTTAGAAATATTCCCAATTACCAAATTCATTTCTTCTGCTGAAACAAGAATATAACTGAAAGAATAAATTATCCTAATGGCACACCCCCTTCAGGTTACCTCTCTGAGGTTAAATTTTTGCTGTTTGAATCAAAGGTTACAGAATATGTATTGCCAATCACAACACTTAGGCTATGATTGAATCAGCCAAAATGTTTAGCCACATTTTCTGGCTCTGCCTCTGAATTGATGTGAAAAGTTCCAGATGCATTCAGTTGGGCTCCCTGGAGAATCAAACCTCACAAAAGTGTTCCTTATTCACTTGCAGTAAAAATTTTTGCAATCAGTTCCTTAGTTGAAAATTGGCAGTAGTTATTCATAGCATGCCATACATCACACACACAGGCCACCAAAGCATTGCATGCCGAATATTGTGCAGTGGTAAATACAACAAATCATGTCAGCATTGGGCAGGGAGAGCTATTGCACATCCTTTAGTGGCCTAGGTCCTTGAAGAGTATTTTACAGCCAAAGGAGGAGAAGTCTTGGGAATGATAAACCACTCAGTGTCATGTATCAAACTCACATTAAACAGGATGAAACCACCTGTCTCAGATTTCTTATCTGCTATTCTTCCTCCCCTGTGGTAGGACAAACTCTTTCCATCACATGCAAAAGGGATTCTCAGATCACTATACAGTTTCCAAAGATGAGGAAAGATTCTACTAACTGAATTACAATCATTGAAATAGGCAATTTTTAAAGCCAATTTAAAAATGCTATAAACAACTAACATTTTTTCTTGCCAGTTATAATAATAGAAAAACACTAATTCCTTAGCTAGGGATGCCAGATCAAGATTATAGGAGCCTAAGAGTGGATCATCTGTATATCTGTTTATACTACCTCTGCTAGGTTTGAATTACAGGTGCAAAAATTGGAAAAAGCTTATGAGATGAAAAGAGTTGCCTGTGGCATACAAAGCTGATATCTTGCTACATTACTATATATTTCTTCAATTTATTAGAATAAAATGTTAATGAGCACAGACACCCAAACACAGAATTCCAAGTTGCTAATTGGGGATTTTTGCTGGCACTGTGCTTATTGTCAGATTCAGAGAAGGAAGATGAATTTAAAGTTTTAGAAATACCACCATTTAGGGATGTCATTGAATAGCACATCTGTGTCCCTGAATGATAGTAATCAGAAGAACAATACATGAAGCAGCTTCACTGTGCATCAATATCAGTCCCAGAAGAAGATGCTAAACACATTGCCAATATCGTGTAACAGTATCAATCCACTTGCATGGGTCCAGCGAGACAGACAGCTCACACGAGTTAAGTAGAGCAACTTAATTACTTACAGAAAGTCAGCAAGGGACAATAGAAGCCTAGGACTACGGCAAGCCAGTCCCCCAAGGCTCAGGAAAACTGCCCCAGGTGGATTGAGTCTCACTGTGTGTGTCTTTTCTGGGGGGGGAGGGGCTGGAGGGGGGAACAGAGTTTTCGTTCTTCTTCTGGAGTGCAATGGCATGATCTTGGCTCACTGCAAACTTTGCCTCCTTGGTTCAAGTGATTCTCCTGCCTCAGCCTCCCGAGTAGCTAAGACTACAGGTGCCCATCTATGCTCAGCTAATTTTTTGCATTTTTAGTAGAGATGAGGTTTCACCATGTTGGCCAGGCTGGGCTCGAACACCTGACCTCAGGTGATCCACCCGCCTTGGCCTCCCAAAGTGCTAGGATTACAGGCCTGAGCCACTGTGTCCGGCCACTGTGTGTGTCTTATGCTGCACTGCAGCTGAGGAACTCCAAAAGCATAATCTGATCTGGGTTTTATGCCCAGGAGCAACTGGACTTGCTAGACAAATAAGCACCGCAGGACAACATCCAGTTCTGAGGAATGGGAACAGAGCCTGGGTTGTTCTTCTTTATCTCAGGATGTGGCCATCCCAGCACATTCTTGAGAGCTACAAGTGAAAAGAGGAGAAACAGCTTAGTTGTCAAGGCCATTGAGGGACTTGTACAGCACAGGAGTTATTACTTCCTCACCAAAAAACAAAACCAAGATTTGCTACTTAGCATTGACACCCTGGTAGGCAGGGATTCTGAACCTTGGCTAATTTTCGTCATCCTCAGCAACCTCATAGCCAACATTTACAAGCACTTACTGTGAGCTTTATCCGAATAAATTCCTGTAGCAACTGTGTTTGCTTGGGTCCTCCAGGCAGCTGACTCACGATGGGGTGAAATCTGTGGGAGATTTATGGGAAAACAGATTTGAGGGAAAATGGTGGGGGGACCTGGGAGAAGCGGCAGTGCAGGTCCAACTGCTGTGGACAAGATTGGGAGAAAAGGAAGGTTGGGTGGGAAAAGTCTTAGACTACACTGCAATTTTAAGAAAGCCGATCAGGAGTCCTCGAGTCAAGGTTGCCTATCATAGGCACCCACATCACCCAAAAACAAGCTGCCCTATTATCCCTGCCGTGCCCCATTACTGGCTGGGAGGAGCCTTGGGAAGCAGGGCCTTGGCATGGACACTGGGATGTGTCAGCACCACAGCTGGGCTGGCCTTCAGTCCATGGCGCCTCCTGTAGTCAGTGACTCCAGGGGTGCTTCTTTTTCTATTTTATCAGTCTGGGTCCAATCAGGAGAGATAATCCATATGGGAAATTAAACAGGAGAAGTTCAACATAAAAAATCATCAAACTCTAATAAAAAAGAGTGACTATAAATTACAAAGACACTGTGCATGGTACCCCAGAGCTTAGGTAAAATACAAAAAGAAGGACAGACTCAAAAGGGCTGTGGGGTTCACACCTTGCTGCAGAAAGCATAGTTCAGTCCCTGAATAGTGGGAAGAATTTGCTAGTTTGCCCTGTCTGGGGCTGATATGCTGTGACCCAGCAAGCAGAAAGCAGCCCTCTGGAGCACAGGCAATTACAAACAGTGTGGGTGTTCAGAGAGAGGGCTGGCTCTGACGGAGCCACGCACAGGCCTGCAGTGTGGCAGGCGGCCTTCGGGGCCCTGGTCTCCATGTTGGTAGGGCATGGAAAGGCCACCAGGCCAGGCTGAGATTCTGACCATGAGACTGAGGTGGAGCTGCATAGATTCCTCACCCTGACCCCACTGACACACTGTGCAGCAGGAGCCTTTCCTCCTGCAGGATCCCTCCACGTGCTGTCCTGAGGAAGGTGACCCTGGGCTCACTGTGAAGGAGAGATGTGGAAGAATGTCATTCATTGCAGCAGAGCATGCCTGGAGCTTGGGGCTGATGAGCAATGCATGGATAAATGGAACACATGGTCACCTTGGGAACTCTTTGAGGTTAGTACTTGTGTTGTCCCTTTGTATAGAGGAGAAAACTGAGGCTTGGAGGAAGTAAATATTTAGTAAGTGGAGGAGCTGGAGTTCCAACCCTAAGTCTGTGATTCCAGAATTCATGTCTTACCCACCATGCTACATCAGTAAGATTCATCACAGAAGATGCCAGGATACTTTCTGAATCTCCTGCTTATAATGATCTCCTGCCTGGGATTTGTTAGCATACCATCAAAATAATTTTAATATTTTATAGGCTTGAGAATGCATTTTTCCCTTATGTTCTGTAATAGTTTGGCTCTGCCAAGAGTAGAAGGACAGATTTTTAACCAAATATCAAGCAATAAACCTGCCTCAAATAAAAGGATCAAAGACAACTAAGCAGTGGGGACTGTATCCATGAGGAACTATTACAGGCCCTGTGGTCATTTAGCCTCAGGGAGAAACGGAAAAGGAGTGATGATTCTGGTGTTCAGAATGCGAAGATTTTCTCAGTTGAGAGAATCAACAGCTTTTCTCCTTTTCCCCTAAGGGCTGAATGTGAGGAAATGAGCTTGCATTAAAACCAGATAGATTTCTGCTGCTTATAAGGAAGAACTTCTTAAGCATTATGATGATGAAACACTAGAATAGGTTCCTTACAAAGTGTTAAAGTCTCCATTTCAAGAGATATTAAAACAGAATCAAAACTATCCATCATGAATGATTTGGACACTAATCTAGATGAAAATAGCAGCCTCTTAAGGTCCTTTACCGTCCCAGAATTCCAATACACCTTAGTCATCTTTAATTCTTCCTTGCCAACAGAGGTAAATGGCTTCCAAGGACAGTGAACCAACAGGAAAGTTGTTAATGATAGTTCACATTTACTGAGTGCTCACATTCACCAAGTGCTTTATGCATATAGTCTCTCATCCTTGCAATACTACAAGGTAAGCACCGTAATTTTTCATTTTTACAGGCAGTCGGGCTCAGAGAAGTCAAGCACCTTATCAAAGATCACACAGCAAGTAAATAGTAGTCAGAATTCTAACCCAGAACTTTCTATATCCAATTCCATGCAGCCTAATGAATAAACTGTGGCTTTTTACTCTTCCAGTAGGCTACTTACCAGTTCCCCTTAAATGCTTACCCTCCACCCCAAAAACTCTCCAGGACACCCTCAAAATCTGCCAAGTCTAATTTGTACAATCAACACTGCCTGCTTGGAAAATTAGCCACAAATGGAGAGGAAAAGACAGATAAAGAGCATACACTATATTATACTCTGCTGCCTGGGCTCCTGTGAAATAGCAAAGAATTGACTTAGTTCAGAAAACTAATCTGAGAGAAGAAATAAATGATACAGACCTGGTCAAACATGTGAAAACTGACCCCTGTTAGTTTTGCAATGGGAAAGTGTGAAACCTGAACCACTGTGGTAGTGCTTGTAGAAACCAAGCCATCTGAAATACACAATCCCTGGTGTTTCTCTGAGGGATTGGTTTAAGTGTTTTGACAACTAGAGATTCCTTCTTATTCCCTTGCCATTAATCTTTTACATCTGTGGTCACAGGACAAGAGAACAAATCTGTTTTTCATGCATGCCTCATTGTGATAACACCTCCACCACCCCACCGCATTCACCTCTATGAGAGCATTAACCATTAACTAAGTGTGGTGGCTGGTACCTTTCCCATGAAACAGGGCTCACTGAGGTCTCCCCAGCCACACCAGCTGCCTGGAGCAGGATTCCTGTTGCTCCTTCTGTCCAGATGGCTTCAAACTGGAAATTACTTATGAGAACTCAAGACACAACTTGTTCTCCCCAACACTATTTATTTGCTTTGGAAGAACTTTACAAAACCCTCCCATATGCTCAACCAACAAAATATCTCCTCTACCCTGCACCTCTTGCAATATTAAACAAACTGAGTGCTGAAGGGTTAAAACAAAGACGAATACAAGGCTTTCTGTGCCCTCAAAGAGTTCACAGAGTTGTACAGAAGATAAAAATAAGAGTAATAACAATATGGTGTGGACCCTGATTAAAGTATCAGGGATTCTGTGTAAGCAGAAAAAAGGCACCCAGCCTCAGATACTGGAGCACGCTCTCCAGGGACTGAGTTTTGAGCAGAGCTTTCAGCATTAGTCAACACAGGCTGCCATAACCAAATACCATAGACTGGGAAGCTTAAATGACAGACATTTGTTTTCTCATGGTCCTGGAGGCTAGAAGTCTGAGATCAGGGGGCCAGTATGGTTGGGTTCCAGTGAGGCCTCTCATCCTTGCTTGCAGACGGTCACCTTCTTGTTGTGTCCACACATAGCTAGAGAGAGGTGGGGAGCAAACTCTTTGGTGTCTTTTCATATGAGGACACTAACCTATCAGATTAGGGCCCCTCCCTTATGACCTTATTTAACCTAATTACCTTCTAAAGGCCCCATCTCTGAATAGAGTTAGGGCTTTATCATATGCTTTTGTGGGGGACACAATCAGTCCACAACACCTTCAGAAGGATAGGATTGGCCAGGTGGAAGGTGGTTAGAAAAGGGAGGGCATCCCTGGCAAACATAGCAGTATTCAAAGGCTTATGTCACAGGGTCAATGGTGTAGGCAGACACAGCACATCAGGGGAGCACAGAATAATCCAACATGCTTACACAGAGGAGAATGTGGTGAAAGGCGGCCAGAAGGAAAAGCCTTGAATGCTTTCTAAGCACTGTGTACTTTATCATGTGGGCAGTCTGGATTGTCGCAGAACTTTTAAAAGAGTTGAACAGACTGACATTTAGGAAAAAAAAACAACCAGTTGGTTCACATTTGAAGAATGAGTAGTAGGAGTCAAAGGAAATTGGATTGGGGATCCAAGCCATGGGCACTGCAGCAGGAAAGGTCATCAGGGGGTTTGCCAAGGCAGTAGCGATGGATGTGAGGATGAAGAAACAGGTTTGAGAGTTATTTAGGAGCCAGAATAGAAGGCATGCTGACTATGGAGGGTAGGAAGGGGAAGAGTAGAAGAGAACTCTAGTTCTCTGGATGGGTGCCCGGGTGATAGTTATGTCTCTACATTATCTACAGTTGAGCTGGAGCTACACGCTTCACTTTTTGGTTGTTGCTTTTGTTCTATTCATTGGCTACCCTTCAGTCCTTCCTATAAATCCCACTTAACACAGTGGTGGTTCTGGCATATGAATGAAAGAATAAAGATACAAACTGTGATCATGATAAAAATTTGAGTTAATACTTAATAAGAGCAGGAGATGTGGTGAAATAACAGTGTCATAATTTGAACTCCATGTGTGCAGATATTTTATACATTATGCTTTTATTTACACTATTAACAATAAAATTAATGTCAATTATAGGTGCTTATTCAAGAACACAGATCTTATGCTATTCCAGACGAATACTTGACACACTTTTAGGGTTTCCAGAACCTAGGATTCTAATGCAAACTCCTACCATTATCTGTAACTAAAAGACTATTCCTGGAACCCATGTGTTCAGATATCCTGACAATTTTTCTAACCATATTACTTTAAACCAGCACGGTTCAATAGAACTATAACGCAGGCCACAGGTGGGAGGTACATATGCCATTTTAAGTTTTCTAGTAGCCACTTTTAAAAAGTAAAAAGAAACACATCAAATTACATTGCATAATATGATATTTAACCCAATATATCAAAAATATTATTCCACAAGTAATGGATATAAAAAGTATTAATACAATATTTTACATTTTTGTTTATATTTTGTCATCAAAATCCAGTTTGTATTTTACACTTACAGCACAACCCAATTCAGACAAGTTAGGTTTCAAGGGCAGAGTAGCCACAGGCAACTAGTGGGTGCCAGACAGTGCAGGTCTAGGCCAAGAAATGTTTTTGATACAGAAACTCCAAATATCAGAAACTATTATTATTAACCTACAGATCAAGGTGATAATTTATTGTAAAAATATGAAAGACTGAGTGTTGTTTTAACAACATATCATTATTTCCTTTCCTTCAATTTACATTTTATATTCTAGCTTCCAAAAACTATGTAATAAACCAAAATTTAATGTTCCTGCTTTATAAGTAAATTTTTCTGATACATTTGCTTATAAAGCCACCAGAGAACAAATACTCTATGACTGCTCAGAGGAGTATTTGATTAGAGCATTTACCTTGTCACAGAGATAAACAGCAAGATATCCTCTGCCTCTGGAGACTAGCCAGAGGACATCAGAGAATAAGAAAAAGTCTGTTCTTCTCACATGCATAATCTTGTTATTGAAAATAACACAGGAGATTCATAAAACATTATGAGTATCTGATGTGATGAAGCAGTAAATGTAAATTGGCTTACTTTAATAATATTTATTTGACAATTATAATAATCCGGCTGAAAACAATCTGGGGATTGTTATTACAAAGTCAACTCTTAAGTCTTTTTTTCCACTGAAGTTATTTTAAGTAGAAGAGAGTTTTGAGTTGTGTTGACTTGAGGGGGAAAGAAATAAAAGTATAAAATTCTCTATTGAAATAAGAAAAGCAAAAGGAGTTGCAACCTTCTAATTTTTTTTCTCTCAGCCCCTGACCAGCTGGCGAGGCCATTTGCCATGGCTCCTGAGTCCCTATGTGTTTTATAACTTCAGACAGTTTTCCATTCCACAAAAAGCAGATGAGCCCAGGAGTTCAAGACCAGCCTGGGCAACATAGTGAGATCCAGTGTCCACAAAAAAAAAAATTAAAAGAAAAATAAGCTGGACATGTAGCACATGCCTATAATTCCAGCTAATTGTGGGGCTAAGGTGGGAGGGTCACTTGAGCCCAGGAGGTTGAGGCTGCAGTGAGCCGTGATAGTGCCACTGCACTCCAGTCTGGGTGATAGAGTGAGATCTTGTCTCAGAAAAATAAAATAATAAAATAAAATAAAATAGCAAATGACAGGTGCCTGCCTCGATGTTCTGCCTGTGGTGGGAGGCTCTCCCACGGCCACCTTTCAGGGCCATCCCTGAGTGCTGGCCAATATAGCACCATCCATTTTCTTCTTAACGCCCACGTTCCAAGCCAATGCACCCATGAACAAACCTTGGGATTCTTCCTTCTCCATCAGCTGCTCTTAGGGATCTCACTGGGTGGCAGGTGAACACTAGGGAGAGGCGATGGTACAGCAAGGGCATATGACACGGGACCAGGGCTTCCTGCTTATGCAGCCTCGGGGAACACAGCCAGTTACTGCCAGCAGTCAGGTACTCTATCTTAACCAGAGCCCAGTATCAAGCCTGGAGCTGTTTATCAGAAGGCCTATAATTCTCTGCAGCATATGAAACAGCCTTGACCTAAACTCCTAGGCATCTATGTAGTGATTTTCTCTATGAGTGTTAGCATAAATGCCACACAGCATCTTTTCCCCACTCCAATGACTTCACTATGATAGGCCAAGTCAGCCAGGTCATATGACTCAAGTGGCAAGGCTGTGTGTCCTTTAGTATGGATATCTGCTTCTGACGCCTCTGCTGTTCTGGCTCTTCAGAGATGACCCCCTCTGTGTCCCCTTGTGTGCGGGATGGAACAGTTTTATTAGATGTGAAATATGCTGTCTTTAGAAACTGCCAAGGCCTACCAGACACTGTGCTTACTTCTTAGAGGCAAGAGCGGCATGGTATGTTGTAGTTCCACTTACTCAGGAATCCTATGTCCGTATCATACATGGGAGACCTCTGAGCTCTGTGTTCTCATCCATTGATCTATGAGGCTATCCCTGATCCACACAGTTAGAACTTCACCCTGTTCTAACTACTGTGGCTTTGTAAAAATTCTTGATTTCCAGTAACATAGGTCCTCCTACCTTGTTCTTTTTCAGCCAGTATTGGACTATTCTTGGCCCTTTACACTTCCAAATAAAGTTTAGAACCAGCTTATCAAATTACACACACACACAAACACACATGTACAATGGTTATTTTGATTAAAATTGCTTTGACTGTATAGATCAGTTTAGTAATAAATGACATCTTTAAATATTGAATCTTTCACACAAATAGAATTCCTAAAAAAAAAAAATACTCTTTCATTTTTCCCCAATAATCAGTTTCGGCATAAAGTTTGTGTTGCACATATTTTGTTAGTTTCACTCCAAAGTACTTAGTATGTTATTCCACTGCAAGTGGCATCTTTTGATGTTTTTTCTTGTTGTTACCATTAAGCAGAAATTAATTTTGTATATTGACTTTATATACAGAATCTTGTTAAATTATCTATTAATTCTAATGATTTATCTGCAGATTCTTTAATTTCCTTTGATTCTCTTTAATTTTTAAGGTTCTTTCTATATGTAATCTATGAATAAATAACAGTTAATTTTCCCCTTCCAGTCATTATACTTTTATATCATTAATTAATTAAGTTGTTTTTTTGCCTTACCACACTGGTTAGAATCACCAATATACAACGTTTTTAAAAGTGATCATACTGAGTCACACTTCTGTTTCATCCTGGTTCAAAGAGAAAGCTTTTAACATGCCACCATGAAGTTCCTTTATTCAAAGATTTGAATTAGTGGTGCTCCCTGCTTTACCTAGTTTATTAATAGGTGTTATTATGACTGAATGTTAAATTTTAAAAAAGATATTTTCTGCATCTACTGAAATAATCATATAATTTTTTCTCATTATCTTTTTTATGAGGTGAATTTTATTTTTAAATATGAAATTAGCCTTGCATTTTTAGAAACAAATCCAATTTTATTTTTATGTATTTTTCTTTTTATTTATTTTATTTATTTGTGTGTGTGTGTGACAGAGTCTCGCTGTCACCCAGGCTGGAGTGCAGTGGCTTGATCTTGGCTCCCTGCAACCTCCGCCACCTGGGTTCAAGTGGATTCTCCTGCCTCAGCCTCCCGAGTATCTGGGATTACAGGCGCACACCACCACGCCCGGCTATTTTGTGTGTGTGTGTGTGTGTGTGTGTGTGTATTTTTAGTAGAGACAGGTATCGCCACGTTGGCCAGGCTGGTCTCAAACTCCTGACCTCAAATGATCCACCCACCTCGGCCTCCCAAAGTGCTGGGATCACAGGCATGAGCCACTGCACCTGGCTATATTTGGCTATATTTTTATTTTTTATAGATTGTTAGATTCCATTTTGTTTTTGCTTTGTTTTTGTTTTGAGACAGGGTCTTGCTCCGTCACCCAGGCTGGAGTACAATGGTGCAATCTTGGCTCACTTCATCCTCAACCTCCTGTGCTCAAGCAATCCTCTTACCTCAGCCCCCCAAGTACTTGGGACCACGGATATGCACCACCACTCCCAGCTAATTTTTTATTTTTAATTTTTTGTAGAGACAGTCTCCTTATTTTGCCCAGGCTGGTCTCAAACTCCCGGGCTCAAGCAATCCTCTTGCCTCAGCCTCCCAGAGTGCTGAGATTATAGCATGAGCCACCATGCCTGGACTAGATTATATTTTGATTAGCATTTTGCATCACTATTCATCAGTGGTATTGAGTTGTAACTTTTTTTATGATAAAGTGTTGTCCATTTTTAGTTTCTGCATTATGCTGACCTCGCTTAATATGTTGGGAAGGTCTCTTCTGTTTTCTGGAATAATTTATTTTTTAAATTAGCATTATTCTTTTAGAAAGTGACAGAATTCACCAATACAGTCTCTGGGCCTAGAGTTTGCCTTGTAAAACTGAAACCACCTTTGCAAAATCATAACTGAGAAAATTACGACAGTGAGAGATATCAGACCTAATTGACCCCATCTTGCTTTAAATCTCTAAACTGTCCTTGTTCATTCCTGGGTGTAGGCTGAACTAATCTTGGGAAGGAATTTAGTTTATAGTTTAAAGTTAAACTGTTCTTGTAAAACAAATGAAAGGCCACCAGCCACCAAGTTAGAACGAGAGGGGCTGGAATTCTAAACATTACCAGGCATTATTCCAGAGGTCATAAGATTTTCAGTTTCCTAAGCCGGGTCCAGTGGCTCATGCCTGTAATCCCAGCATTTTGGGAGGCCGAGACAGGCGGATCACCTGAGGTCAGGAGTTTGTGACCAGCCTGGCCAACATGGTGAAACCCTGTCTCTGCTAAAAGGTAAAAATTAGTCGGGTGTGATGGCACCTGCCTGTAATCCCAGCTACCCGGGAGGCTGAGGTAGGAGAATTGCTCAAACCCGGGAGGCAGAGGTTGCAGGGAGCTGAGATCACACCATTGCATTCCAGCTCCTGGGCGACAGAGAGACACTCTTGAAGGTAACATCACTATTGTGAACCTAAGATCAGCCTTTTAAAATGTCTTTTTAGGTTTTGCATTTCTAACAACTGGATGGCCCCACTTGGACCTGCCAACCAGTTCTGTGGCCCCCACCCAGGAACTAACTCAGCATAAGAGAATAGCTTAGACTCCCTGTGATTTCATCCTCAAATTAACCAATCAGCACCCCTGATAAACTGGTCCTCTACCCACCAAATTAGACTTTAAAACTCCGATCCCAGAGTTTTCAGGGAGACTGATTTGAGTAATAATAAAACTCCAGTCTCCCTCACAGTTGGCTCTGCGTGAATTACTCTTTCTCTATTGCAATTCCCCTGTCTTGATGAATCGGCTCTGTCTAGGCAGCCAGCCAGATGAACCCATTGGGCTGTTACAAAACTATTTTTAATTACAGACTCAATTGCTTTAATAGACATACAAATATTTGTATTTTCAATTTTCTTTTGTATTTTTGTAAGTTGTATGTTTCTAAGAATGTATTTATATTTGCTTATAAAAATTTCTTAATTACTTAATCGAGAGTCTGATAATGATGTCTTTTTACTATTCTGACATTGGTTATTTGTTACTTTTTTTATTGATTGGTATAGCCATTTGGAATACATTCAACAACAGATTGATAGTGACAGGAGGCAGCCAAATGCCTTAGCAGATAGGGCCAGGTCCATGGTGAAACCCCATCTTAAAGTCAATAACAGCCTGAAGGCTGAAAGACCCAACTGCTGGTCCCAGAGGAAACCCATAACCCAGAGTGAGAACTTCTGTTCCATGCCTTTTAACCAATCAAATGCTGCCTTTTCCAGTACTACCTACAGCCTGCCCCTTCCCTACTCGGAGGCCATAAAAAGCCCTGGACCCAGCCACGCCAGGAGGAGAGAACCACCTAACTGCAGGGCTGGGGAAACACCCCTCATCCCTTCTCCACTGAGAGCTGTTCCCTCACTCAGTAACATTCTTCTCTACCCTTCTTACCCTTCAATGTCCAGCATATCCTCATTCTTCTTGGGTGCAATAAAAGAGCTCAGGACCACTAAATGTGGGTACAAGCTATAACACAGGTGAGCTGAGGCACACCAGCATGGCTGAGGAAGGCCTGGGCACATTGTCAGCTGGGGTCCCTGGCTTGCAAAGTGACTGAGAAGACAAATCCCACATCGAGTGAGCAAGAACTATGCACTGAATATTACAAACATTGCGGGGAAAAACATTAAAAGAATTTTTAAAATGGAGAACAAATGGAGAGTTATATCATATCTATAGGCTGGAAGAATAAATAATGTAAAGATATAAGTTCTTCCTAAACTGAACCCTAGATTCAGTGCAATTCCAGTGAAAACTCCAGTAAATGTTTTTGTAGCAATTGACAAGTTGATACTGAAATTTACATGGAAATTGGAAAGATACAGAATAACCACAACAATCTGGATGATGAAGAACAAAGTTTGAGGGCTCACAGAAGCTGATGTTGAGACTTAATTAGAAAGGTAGAGTAATTATAATAGTAGTCTATTGGCATAAGCATTTAAAAAAAGATGAACAGAACAGTGTTGAATCAGAAATAATCCTACACGAATGTAGTCAATTGCTTTTCAACAAAAGCATCCATGAAATACAATGGGGAAACAAAAGTATTTTCCATAAATGGCATAAAAAGCTGGGAGGGACACATGGCCATGTGTCATGACCCATTCCTCACTCCATACACAATAATTAACTCGATTGGTGATACAAATGTAAAACTAAAATTATAAAAGTCTTAGATGAAAGCAGAGGGGAATATCTTTGAAACTTAAAAGTAGGCAAAGATTTGATTTCTTAGATAAATTGTAAAGAGTAATAATTGATTTTAAAATAATCAACGGTACTTCTTACAATGAAAAACTTTTGCCCCTCAAAAGTTACCAGTAAGCAAATGAAAAGGCAAGTCAGACTGGTAGAAAATTTAGATAGATAAAAGAGAGGTAGACAAAGATACATACAGTCAATTATCATTATTCAGAGTCCTCTATAAAGTCACCATAAACACTGGATTAATGAACATTGAACAGTTAAGGGGAATATAGTAAGTCTTCCATAGGTTCTGTGAAAGGAAAATAAATCTCGAGACCCCCAAATCACAAAGCCAAGGGAAAGTCAAGCTGGGAACCATGTCAGGCAAACCTGCCTCCCATTTTATTCCCAAATAAGATCACTACAAAGACCAAAAAAAAAAAAAAAAAAGCTACATACCTCCCTCACAATTTGCCCACAAGGAAATTCCTTGCAGACAAAGGACAGACAGAACTCAGTCACCCCTCTGAGGCTCATGTGAGACAAGTATGTATCACTAAGCCAGACTAAGGCATAAGTGACTATTTCCTGTACCCCCTTCTCACACGTAAATTGTCTATTCAGTGAAAGGCTTCTCAGAAACTCAAAAGAATGTAACCATCTGTCTCTTCTCTACTTATGACCTGGAAGTTCCCTCCCCCACCTCCAGTTGTCCTGCCGTTCCCAACCAAACCAATGTATACTGACTGATGTCTCGTGCCTCCTTAAAATGTATGAAACCAAGCTGTACCTTGACCAGCTTGGGCACATATCGTCAGGAATTCCTGAGGCTGTGTCATGAGCACATCCTTAAACTCAGCAAAATAAACTTTCTAAATTGGTTGAGACCTGTCTCAGATATTTTGGGTACAGTTCTTGGAAACTGGGACTGTAGGCAAAATCATACACCGAAACCAATTCTACTGTAAGCTAATGGATACAAATAAGGGTTTCATTCCTATGACATAGTTCTAGTCACAAAAACATCACCAAACTTCTAAATAAAGACCCAAAATATTTCTAATATTAACCTTTGAAATAAATGTGAGCAATTCATACATTTAAGAAATATTAATAAAAACAAGTAAGATAATGACTCACCCAATTTTTAGTGAAGCAGTGAGCAACAATGGTCATAGTGGTGGTGAGTTAAATCAGGAAATAAATGTTTGCAAAGCAAAAATTGGCAGGAGCAACTCCTCACATCACGCAGTTCAAAAACCATCGCAAACATGGTGGCTCACAGCACTTTTGTCTCGCGTTGTTTATTGTCCTGCATTTGGATGATTATCATGTACTTACGAAAATTTATTTCAGAATCATTTGTAGTCATTAACTCATTCATTTTCTAACTCACTTGTTCGAGTTCAGCATTGCAGATGGGCCGAGTCTATCCTGGTGTCTCCAGCATGAATAGGGGCTGGGTAAAATGAGGCTGAGACCTACTGGGCTATACTCCCAGGATGTTAGATATTCGCAGCCATGCAATGAGATAGAAGGTCAGCACGAGATACAGGTCACAAGATCCCTGCTGATAAAACAGGATTTGGTAAAGAAGCTGGCTAAAACCCACCTGTTATAAAGTTTCAGTGCCGCAAAAGAAATAGCACTCGAGTATAAAATTTTCTTTTTAATTTTCAGCAAGGCAAGCTACTTTTATAGAACGGTGCGCTCTCACCAATGGAGCAATGGTGGGCGCATATTTGGACAAGGGAGGGGAAGGGGTTCTTATCCCTGACGTCTGTGGCCCCTGCTGCTGTGTCGTTCCCCTAGCGGCAAGGGTTAGACCGCACAGGCTAAACTAATTCCGATTGGCTAATTTAAAGAGAATGACAGGGTGAGTGCTTTGGCGGGAGTCAGGGCAGAGCAGGTAGCAGGTAGCAGGTAATCGAAATGAGTTAGGGTGGAGCAGGTGATCAGAATGAGTTAGGGTAGAGTAGGTAATTGGGATGAGTCAGGGTGGAGTATGCAATCGAAAAAGGTTGCTTCACCAGGAAGTTAAGTTTAAAAGTAGAAGACAAAGAATTGAACATACATATTAATTCTTTGAAGGGAAATTTAGAATTCATATTCAACACACAAAAACCAAGACGGCAGTGAAAGTGGACTGTGGTCATCCTCGCTGTTCATTTTACACTAATAATAATGTATTAGCATGCTATAAGATACTCCCACCAGCGCCATGACAGTTTACAAATGTCATGGCAATGTCCAGAAGTTACCTTATATGGTCAAAAAGGGGAGGACCCCTCAGTTTCGAGAATTGCTCACCCCTTACCCAGAAAACTCCTTAACAAGCCACCTCTTGTTTCGTATTTAATCAAGAAGTCACTGTAAGTACACCCAGTTGAGCGGCCCATGCTACCGCTCTACTATGGAGTAGCCATTCTTTTATTCCTTTACTATATGGACTCGTTCTGAATTCTTTCTTACAGAAGGTCCAAGAACCCTCTTTTGGGGTCTGAATTGGGACACTTTCCAGTAACACTGGCAGCTCAGGGTGCAAGGTAGGAATCAGCCCGGACATGATGCCATCCCATCATCCCATTTTAGGACAGGCTCACCCACACACTCATACACTCACACACACACACACACACACACATATGCACATTCACACTGGGACTGTGTGGACACTCCAGTTCACCAAAGTGCACAACTTTGAGATGTGGAGGAAACTGAATACTCAGAGAAAACCCACACAGATGTGAGGGGAACATGCAAACTCCACACAGACAGTGGTCCCAGGGAGGAAGCAATTTTTTTCTTATCAACATTATAATGAAACTGAGATAGAATAAGAGTGGGATGTAGCTCCTCCTTCACATATTTTTTTTCTTTTTTCCTTCTTTTCCTCACAAAACCCACACCACTACCTCGCCTACACTATACCTGCTAGCCCTGAAGCTTTAACCACACAAAGAAAATAGCTAGTCTTCTGTGCTCCCGTAATGTTTAACCATGCCTTCCACTTAAAGAATTCCAGAAACTGGCCTTAGGAGATCCAAATATTGAACAAAGGTTGCAGAGTATGCTCACTTTGGAAGGAATGCTGAACAACTGATTTACAGCCTTGTTGCTCTTGCCAGACCACCAGGTGGCCCATTACTCAAGAGAACCATTGGAACCAGACTTGCTAACCTGCATACCCTACCTCTCACGTGCTTCACCCAGCCCAGTCTGCATACCTTACCCCTGATGTCAATTCTCATGCTTTGCCTAATACAAAGTCCCTACTGGCTGTTTTCAGGGAACCAGCTGGAAGATCCTTGTACCTCTGCTGACTCCCTTGCACTCAAGAACAAGCCAGGAAATAAAAGCCTTGTCCGGGAAATCTGTTGGACCCCATGTTAATTTCCATTGCATGGGTAGCCTGAGAGCCTGTAGTCTGTAACAATATGATGTTGAAGGAGACAGCATTAGTTGAGGACCTGTACAGGGTTAGGTTCCCAAGCTTCTGGTCACAGTATTTCCACCAACTGATCAATATGTATCATTGTTTTATATGTTTTTACTTAAGAACAGCTTACTTAATATATATCATTGATTAACACTGAAGTCACAGCCAAGAGCAACTCCTGCCTGAATGAGACTTATCTAACACACGTATTTGCTCTATAGGGCACATCACAGCCTCTTGTGCTTAGGAACGCTAAACAGCACTATGCTTTTGGACCACGATAAACAGTGAAATCATCAACAAAAAGGGCAAAAAATACAAAATTTGGCACTACATAGGCACAAAACAGGACACTTGTTCACAGTATGAGAGCTGAAAAAAGAAAGTAGAGCATCATTTTTTTTACTTTCGTTGGAAAAGTGCACATCAGATAACTCAAGATTTTCAAATCTGAGCATGCTTGCAAGAGACCACAAAAGTGCCCTAAGTATTCATTTGAGGATTGCAAATAAATTTTAGCAAGTAGGAAAACTTGTAAATATTGAATCCAGAAATAATGATAAGCCACTGTATTGATAAATGTGTGTGTGTATATATGAGAAGCCACTGTATTTATAAATGTGTGTGTGTGTATATATATATACACCTATATATACACACACATTTATATATACATGTGTGTATATTCATATTTGTATATGTATGTACTTGTAAATGTGTGTGTATATATACATATATGTACATATACATATATACACACACATTTATATACTTGTGTATATTTATATTTGTATATGTATGTACTTATAAATGTGTGTGTGTATATATACATATATACATATACATATATACACACACATTTGTATACATGTGTGTATGTACATGTGTACAGTTATATAACTGTATATTTATATATGTATTTGTATGTGTATGTATTTATACATGTGTATATATAAATGTATGTATGTGTATATTTATATACCTGTGTATATACATACATAAAAATAGATATATACATTATATATAGTAAGTGTATAAATATATACATACATATATAAATATACACACATGTATATATGTGTGTGTATACACACACACATTTATCATGTATGTGTATATATCAAATAATTTATCTTCAGAATATATAAATAACTTCTAAAAATAAAATTCAAAAAGATCAATAAAAATGGCAAAAGACTGGAATAGAAAATTCAGTAAATAATATAAATGCAAAATAAACATATAAAATGTCACGCAACTTTGTTAGTCATAACAGAAATGAAGGTTTAAACCAAAAGGAAATAACACTACATACCTACTAGACTGACTAAAATTAAAAGATTTATAATACCAAATGTTGAAGAGGAAGCAGAGTCACAGGAAATATAATACATTTTTGGTGGGAGTATAGATAGTATTTGAAAAACATTTTAGGCAGTTTCTTATAGAATTAAATATACCTATCTTATGATTCAGCAACTCCACTCCTAGGTATTTACTTGCCCAAAATAAAAACATACATTAACATAAAAAAACATTTACACAAGAAGTCCAATGCAGCTTAATTAATATTACCTATGAAAATACTGCAAACAACTCAGATTCTCAGGAGATTAGTTAAACATATTGTGTTTTATTAATACAATGGAATACTATCCAGCAATAAAAAAGAAATTACTTTCTGATGTTTATAACAAACAAATGAATCTCAGAAATATTATGTTAAACTAAAGAAGCCAGACAAAAAAGAGTTCATATGCTATTATTCCATTTACCTGAATTTTGAGAAAAAAAAACCATAATCTCTAAGTGCAGAAATGAATATAGTGGTTGCTTCTAGAGGGGTGCAAAATTGATTCTATTTTCTAAAATGATGGACATTGCATCTCTATACTGATTTGGTGGTCTTATTCATATGTATTTGTCAACTCATCAAATTATACAGTTTTAAGATCTGTGCATTTTACTATGTATAATCATATATTAATTATACAAAGGAGAAAAAGAAAAGTGAGAAGGAGGAGGAGGAGGTGAAAGAAAGGAGGAGAGAAGGAGGAGGGAGAGGGAAATGAGAAAAAAGAAGGGGGAAGGAAAGGAAGAGAAGCAGAAGCCAGGAGGGGAAGAAGAAAAGAAGCAACAGCAGCAGCAGAAACTCCACATTTCTTGCAAGAAGCATGAGAACAAAATGTTGGTGGATTTAAGAGTAATTTATCTCCATCTTTTTAAGTACTATGATCTTGAAATGGTAGACAAACAACAAGCAATCATTTAGGTGGGTCATTAAGAAAATTTCAGCTAGAATTCATGGCCCTCCTCCTCCCCAGAGGTGTTTTCAAACATAGACTCAGGAGTTTTGTGGACCTTTTAAATTCACATGAAGTCTTATGTGTGTCATTTCCCACATAGATGTTTTTCAGGAGATAGGGCAGCATCAGATTTCTCAATGAGCCATAGATCTGAAATACGAAGCTTCGCTGTCTTAAAAGAAGTTACCAGCCACCAGGATAGATTACAGAGTAGGCATCTGAAATGTCTTTCCTGACAGATCTTTACAAATAGTCTGTTTATTAGAAAATATTTTGGCGTTAATGTTAAATTTCTTGAACATTATATTGGTCTTGTGGTTATGTAGAATATCCTTATTTTTAGTTGGTATATATTGAAATACTTATGGGTATAGTTTTCTATCTTTGATTTTCTTTCAAATGATTCGCATGTGTGGACACTACATATAGACAGCAAAAACATTATAGCAAATGTGACAAAAATATTAAAAATTGGTGAGTCTAGGTGAGGGATATATGGATATTCATTGTGCTATTTTTACAACTTGTCTGTAGTTTTGAAATATTTCAAAATAAAATGTTGGGGATACAGAATAAGACACATACTCAAAAATCTTTTGATCATCTAGGCAGAAAGACCATTTCACACCTATAATTGCAAAAATCCAGGCCTACCCTCAGATTTCTCCAGAATAATATCCACTGTTAAAATTTAAAACTATGGTAAACTAACTTTATCTTAAGGGAAAAAACTTTAAACCAAGAATTTTACACCCAGCCAAACACTTATTTAAAGATAAAAGGAAGATGTAGCATACTTGGAAAGGGCCCTTCTTGAAAAAGTACTAGAGGATATATTTCAGCCAACTAAAAGGTGAAAGTAGAAACTATGGAAAGGGAATGGATGTGATTATTTAACTGTTATATAATGTAAGAATTACCTGAATACTGAAATAAATCAAAAGATTATAGTTACAAAATAAAATGTGACTGTTAAAAGACTGATGATGAATAAATACAAATAAAAATATTTGGTAAAAGAATAGAGAGAGAACATGGAAGGTAGTGTAAGTATATAGACTTTCTCATCTTTAATATAACAAGTTCAAAAGAGATAAATAAAAAGACTAAGTTAAAAGTAGGATAAGTATATTTTAAAACACAAAGGCAAGCATTAAATAATATCAACTAAAAATCAGTGGCAGAGAAGTCGAGAAAGAGTGATTTAGTTGAAATATACTAATTTCATCATTGTCTATAAAGTGCATTTTTAAAAATGAGTTAAAGTCGACAAAAAGAAAGCATTTGAAGAATCTGAGTATGATACATAACTAAAATGTTTAATTAATTCAGAAGAGAGCCTGTTAACCTGATAAAGTACACTTATTTTAAAAACAGTGTTACCATGTAAATGAGAAAATATTATAAGCAAACTCTTAAAATCAGGAATACAACAAGGATGTCTACTAATATAACTCCTAGTCAGCTTGAAGTAGAGGTTCTAGCCAGCGCAAAGCCAAGAAAAAGGGGGAAAAGGCATATGGTCTAGAAGAGGGAATAAAAATGTAATTATTTGTAGATAGTATGGTACTTTAGAAATACGAGGAGAGCTCAGCAAAGTGGAAAAATTAAAAGCCAGTATAAGAGTCAATTATGTTTCTACATATCAGCGACAATGAATTAGAAAACATGATTTTGAAAGATACTATTTATTATAGCAAGAATATTTACAAAATACCTAGGAATATACCTAAGAAAAGATGCTCTAGACCCACATATAGCAAGTTAGAAAATATTACTGAAGGGCATTAAGGAAGACTTAACAAATTGAAGAGATGATCTGTATTCATAGACAGGAATACCTAATATTGTAAAGCTATCAATTGATCCCGAAGTGATTCATAGATATAATGTAATTCTAAATAAAATTCCAATATGCACGTCTTGAACCATGACAATTTGCTCCCAAAAGTTACACTGAAGAGCATATGACCAAAAAGAGAGAAGAAATTTTCAAAGAAAAATTATTGACATGAGTAGGGTAGGGTAGAAACTGTTCTACCAGATATGAAGAGTTATTATCAAGCTATAATAATTAAAGGTCATAATATTGGCAGTAGTATTAAAACTACAGAGAACAGAATAGAAAGACAACGAAACTTACACAACAACAAAATTAAAATACTATTTAACTTGATAAAACATAGAGCCCACAACAAAGACCTGATGTTTTTGAGTACCTATTTGCCAGACAACACAGCAATAAGATGAATGAAACAGACAAAATGTGTGAAAAATAGATGAAAAAATTAATAGTGGGAGTCTTTAATCAATTCCATTGATTTTAATTTTTATCAGATAGATAAAACCAAAGACATTAAAAAACTTAAATGACATGATCATATAGCTTTAATTACTAAAACACATACTGAAAAGAGAATTCCCTTTCATTTTAAGTACACATGCCAATAATACAATAAAGCGAAATGTCAATTACAAACTCAGAAAACCAAACTCAAAGACTCAGAATGTATATTTTTCTGGGAGAAAATAATTTACTAACACTGATCTCAGGATATATAGCAAAAATATAAATACATCATTTTTCATAGAAGAAATAAAGGAAATTATCTAGAGGTTTCTTTCCATTAAAAAGCACCAGGCACAGGTGTGTTCATAGGGGAATTCTGCAAACTCTCCAGATAATTCTAATGTGATTTTAAGCTGTTCCTGCATATAACATAAAGAAGACCTTCCCAATTGTTCTAAGCAAAACATTTTCTTAAATCTTGATACCCATAAAAACCACACTAGAAAATAAATCTAGAGATCAATCTCACTTAAAAATGTTCATGAAAAAGACCTTATAAAATATATTTAACACACAAAATCCATGCTTACAAGTAAAAGAATATTGCATCTGATTAAGTGGGGTTTATGCTACTAATACAAAGATTATTTTCATTAAGAATAAACTTGGGCCAGGCACGGTGACTCACTCCTATAATCCCAGCACTTTGGGTGGCCAAGGTGGTAGGATCACTTGAGGCCAAGAGTTTGAGACCAGCCTGGCCAACATGGTGAAATTCTGTCTCTACTAAAACCACAAAAATTAGCCAGGCATGGTGGCACACACTTGTAATCTCAGCTACTCAGGAGGCTGAGATGGGAGGATTGTGGGAGAATCAGGAGGCGAAAGTTGCAGTGAGCAGAGATCATGACACCGCACTCCAGCCTGGGCAACAGAGTGAGACCCTGTCTCAAAAAAATAATTAATTAATTAATTAAAAATTTTAAAAAAGAATAAACTCAATAGATGCAGGCTATAAAAACATTTTATTAAATTTAACATCCAAAAAATATTTGATATCCTTTTTTTAAAAAAATCCTAACAAGGGTTTTTTTAAATACCTAATATAAACACGTATTTACTCAAAATAGATATATGTATGTGTATACACACCCACACATGCACACCTATGAAATGTCTGGTGAAGAATAGTGAATACATTTTCCTTGAATTCAGAAACATGATGAGGATGTCTACTCCTGCCACTATTATTTAACATGCTTGTAAGTACCAGCCAAAGCAATCAAAAAAGAAAGCAATTAATATGTATAAAAACTGGAAAAGAATAAATAAAATGATCATTATTTGTAGTTGATAAAATTATATGGCTAGAAAATACTTGAGAAAAACTTAAGAATTATTGCAAATAATAAAAAAGTTTAGTAAGATGTCAGAATACAAAATTAGTACATGGAAATAAACAGCTATCATATATAAAAACAACAACAAGAGAATCTAACAGAGAAGAAGGGATCCAACACAACAGGGATAGGGATATGCTTAACAATAATTGTTCAAAATCTATATGACAATATCCTGAAACACAACTAAAAGAAGAAAGAAAAGAACTGAATGAATGAAAAACTTACCATGAGTTTGAATAGGAGAAACTCAACTAACATTACTAATGGGCTACAGGCCCCATGCAAGTCTGAAATCCAGTGGGGCAGTCAAATCTTAAAGCTCCAAAATGATCTCCTTTGACTCCATGCCTCACATCCAAGTTATGCTGATGCAAGAGATGGGTTCTCATGGTCTTGGGCAGCTGCACCCATGTGGCTTTGCAAGGTATAACCTCCCTCCTGGCTGCCTTCACAAGCTGGCATTGAGTGTCTGCGACTTTTCTAGGTACATGGTATAAGCTGTCAGTGGATCTACCATCCTGGAGTCTAGAGACGCTGGCCCTCTTCTCACAGCTCCACTAGGCGGTGCTCCAGTAGGGATTCTGTGTGGGATTTTCCAATGCACATTTCCCTTCTATACTGCCCTAGCAGAGGTTCTCCATAAGGGTCCTACCCCTGCAGCAAATTTCTGCCTGGACATCCAGGTGTTTCCATACAACTTCTGAAATCTAGGTGAAGGTTCCTGCACCCCAATTCTTGACTTCTGTGCACTTGCAGGCTTAACACCATGTGAAAGCTGCCAAGGCTTGGGACTTGCACCCTCTGAAGCCATGGTCCGAGCTCTACGTTGGCCCCTTTCAATCATGACTGAAGGAGCTGGGATGCTGGGCATCAAGTCCCTAGGCTGCACACAGCACGTGGACCCTGGGCCTGGCCCACCAAACCACTTTTTCCGCCTAGGACTCCAGGCCTGTGATGAGAAGGGCTGCTATGAAGACCTCTGACATGCCCTGGAAACATTTTCCCCATTGTCTCAGGGATTAACATTCAGCTCCTCATTACTTTTGCAAATATCTGCAGCCAGCTTGAATTTCTCCTCAGAAAATGGGATTTTTTTTCTATCACATTGTCAGGCTGCAAATTTTTCTAACTTTTATGCTCTGCTTTCCTTATAAAACTGAATGCCTTTTACAGCACCCAAGTCAACTCTTGAATGCTTTGCTGCTTAGAAATTTCTTCCACTGGATACCCTAAATCATCTCTCTCAAGTTCAAAGTTCCACAAATCTCTAGGGCAGGGGCAAAATGCCACCAGTCTCCTTGCTAAATAACAAGTGTCACCTTTGCTCCAGTTCCCAACAAGTTCCTCTTCTCCATCTGAGACCACCTCAGTGTGAACCTTATTGTTCATATCACTATCAGCATTTTTGTCAAAGCCATTCAACAAGTCTCTAGGGAGTTCCAAACTTTTCCACATTTTTCTGTATTCTTGTGAGTCCTCCAAACTGTTCCAACCTCTGCCTATTACCCAGTTCCAAAGTCACTTCCACATTTTCAGGTATTTTTCGGCAATGCCCCACTCCTGGTACCAATTTACTGTATTGGTCCATTTTCATGCTGCTCATAAAGACATACCCGAGACTGGGCAATTTACAAAAGAAAGAGGTTTATTGGACTTACAGTTCAATGCCTAGGGAGGCCTCACAATCTTATGTGGATGTCAGCAGGCAAAAAGAGAGCTTGTGGAGAGAAACTCCCAGTTTTAAAACCATCATATCTCATGAGACCCATTCAGTATCACGAGAACAGCACAGGAAAGAGCCGCCCCCATGATTCAATTATCTCCCACCCCCGACAACATGTGGGAATTGTGGGAGCTACAAGATGAGATTTGAGTGGAGACACAGAGCCAAACCATATCAATATCTAACATAACAATTCAATTTTATAGCAAGAAGAAAAAGCCTAGAAATCCAAAAGAAAAATAAAATTAGATTAATGTTTTCCTTTCAACAGATTGGCAATAACCAAAATGTTTGTTCACATAGCACTGAGGTAATAGTATGGGAAACAGGTATTCTCATACTATACTAGTGGGAGTGGCAATTGATAACATTTCTGTAGATACAAATTTGATGATAACTACTAATTTTTAAAATGTCAATGACCCTTAACTCCGAAATTTTACCTCTGGAAATTTGTCCCTTGGATATATAGTATATGTATAAGATTATTCAGTGAAGAATCATTTGTGATAGGAAAAGGTTGAAAATAACCTAACTGTCCAGTAACAGGGGATTATTAAAATAACCTTCATATATTTGTAAAATTGATCACTGTTAACTGCCTAAAAGAATGAGATAGCTCTATGTATGTTGTAATGGAAAAATCCCCCAAGAAATATTGTTAAGTGAAAGTACAAACACAGATCGTTTGTGTAAAGTAAAAGGGATACGTTTGTAAATTTTTGTAGCAGCATTGAATATCTCCTAATGCCATAAAAGAAGCTGATAGCCCCACATGTTTCTAGAAATGAGTCCTGGACGGCTGGAAGAGGAGCCTTTCAAGTATGAAATATGGCGGTGGAACTCTCAGAGTCCTGGAAGAAGATAACTTAAACAACTGGGCTCAGAAGGATCCCCTGATCTCAAGGGCTCTGACAAGTCCTAGGGTCACTAGGGTATCTGGCAACTAGATTTGTTTGTACTTTAAACACAGACTTTGTTTTCACATTGTGAATTTTTCATTTTTGTAAAATGAACATGTTGTTCATTGTACCATTATACTGCTACCACAATTATATCGGTGGTAATAACCACAGTTGTTATGGTAGCTTCTTTGGGTTCAACTAACCAGAAGACTGCTGGAAAAAAAAAAATTACTTAAACCGTGAGAGACAAAATTAAGCCTTCAATGGAGTTAATTTTATGCAAATTTATACTTTATTTCTTTTTGAATATAATTTTTACATTCTCTCACCAAATGCACAGAAATATATTAAGAAAATAAAAACTTTTCTGTTTTCAAGAATTGCTATTAATGTGATGGTATCATCAGTTAATTTAATAAAAACCATTTTAAGAAGCTATTCAATATTCAATAGCATTTAGTACAGCTAATAGACACTAACCCACAGTCTAAGTGCCTTTACTTATGACTTATACAGGAAATGTAGCACATCCCTCACAAGTAAGAATTGCAATCCGGAAGAAAGTGGAGAACAGGGTTTTAGAAGAGCGCACAACCAAAGATTTTGGAGCTTGATGTATTTAAGTAAATATTCTCAGATGTTTTATTGATCAATTTGAAGTGAATATCTTTTCTTCTATGACCAAAGAAAGCTAATGAGCCTGTTGCACGTGTAGACTCAATTTATGAAACTTGCAAAGCTATGTGCTCAGTAAATGTTAATCCCCCAAACATGAAGCCTCACAGTTGAAAAGGTGACACAGAAAGCAAAGCAAAACCAAGCATGTGCACTTTTTTAGCAAGAAAAGGATCACAATAACATTCAGTTATTTTCAAACCTTCCTGCTGAGTTCCGCTGAGCCCTTGCTCAGTGATGGTCCACTAACCCTCACTCACAGCTAGACCCTGCTGTTCCCCCTTTGAACACAAACAATGTCACAGAACATCACATCAGACAAGGTCACTCTGTGACCATGACGAAGTGAATCAAAAAACAAGACCACTTCACAATTTTATCTAAGAATAGATAAAAACAACAAGGTCACTGTCCAAACCGCAAAACTACCAAACACCCTCTTTCCTAATATGAGTGACTGCTGCATCTTTACTAATTTTGGCTTTGACTCACTCTAGTCTTCCTGCCCTGTCGTTGAGATTCCAGATACTCAGTCATAGAGTTATCCCTACTTCTGGACAGCTTCCAATCCAGAACAAAGTTTCTCTTCTACAAACCTTCCCCAAGTCCCCGTCTCTTTCTGAGATGCCACTGTTCTGCCTGATGTGTCATCTTCCCCCTTTAACTGAGCAATGAACCCAACTGGCTCAGCTATAGTGTTTCTTAGTGGTCTTTGGCTAGAGAGCCAAAAGAATTATCTATTCCCAAAGACTTTCATTTCTCTCCTTCAATTCTGTCTTAAACCCACGCCCATCAGACTTTCATCCATACTGTGTCACCGAAACTGCTCTTGTCATCATCAGTGACTTCACAGCTAAATCCGTGGTCAATTTCCAGTTCTCATGTTACCTGACCCATCAGTAGTATCTGAGACAGATCACAGCTTCCTACTGATAACAGTTCTTCCCTTGCTTGCATGATGCCTGATATTCCTCCTCCCTCACCCACCACTGTGCATTAATCACCTTTTCTGGATTCTGCCTCAAGGGCTTAGGTCTCTGATTTCTACCTATTGTGATCTTTAGTCTCATGCTCATAAATATCATTTATGCTGATTCCTTGTGTTATGCATGTGTGCATTCATTCTATCTTGAAATATATATATATATATATACAAAATATGCCAAATATAATGGACCAATGCAGTAAAGTGGTATTATATGCCAAATATATATATATATATATATATATATATATATATATTTATTTATTTATTTATTTCAAGCTAGAAGCCTGACTTACCTGGAATGAATATATATTCATTCCAATATATATTCATTCCATATTTATTCCACTGGAATGCATTCATTCCAGGTCAGTCAGACTTCTATCCTGCAGCTTGAACTCCTATATCCAATTATTTTCTCAACATCTCCAATGTGGAGATGTCCAGTAGGCATCTTACACTTGACATTTCCAAAACAGTGGCTCTGATATTTTTTTTCCTTTAAACATGGAGGATACCTGAAATCCTATCCGTCTCAGTAAACAGCAGCCCCATGGAAGAAGTTGCTCAGGCCCAAAGCCTTGGAGTCATCTTTGACTCTTCTCTGCACTTACACCCCCATATCACTCTGCACCTATCAAATTAACCTCCCAAAAATACCTGGAATGTACCCGCTTCTATCATCTCAGCCGCCGCCTCCCTCATCCAATTTGATATCATCTTTGACCTGCCTTCTTGAGTAACTTCCTTCCTTACCTGCTTCTGATCTTGATTCCATTCATTCCGGTTGCCACATACTGGCTGTGTTCAGCATTTTAAAACATAAGTCAGATGTGTTACTTCTCTGTATGTGCCGGTGCAGTGGCTCCCCATCTCACTCAGAGTAAAGCTAAAGCCTATACAAGGATCTACATGATCTGCTACCAACACACATACAAACCTACCTCTGTGACACTGAGTTCTTCAAGGCTCAGACGTTGAAAACTAATCCATTATTTAAGTGCATTCAGAAGATTAAAACTCAAACACAAAGTTTTGGAACAAAAAAAATGTTTCTGGATTTAGATCAATAAGCCAGCATATAGATTCTTTTTTATTCCTGTTTTTTTTTTTTTTTAATTTAATTTAGTTTAAAGTTCTGGGATACATGTGCAGGACATGCAGGTTTGTTACATAGGTAAACATATGCCATGGTGGTTCGCTGCACCTATCAACCCATCACCTAGGAATTATGCCCAACATGCATTAGTTATTTATCCTGATGTTCTCCCTACCCCCGATGCCCTGACAGGCCCCACTGTGTGTTGTTCCTTTCTTTGTGTCCATGTGTTTTCATGACATATACGATTTTTTAATCTACATGGCCTGATAAGAGACTAAGTTTGATGAATGACAGCCAGGTACCCTAGTGGCCCTAGGACTTACTTGTGAGTCATTACAACAGAGACCGCTTGGCTCCCAAAAGTCAAAATATGTACTATCTGGCTCTTTACAGGAGCAATTTTGCCTGTCCCTGGATTAGATAATATCTAACAGCCCATGCAGCTCTAACATTCTGTGAGAGAGACATACTTGTCAGAGCCCTTGAGATCATGGGATCCTTCTGAGACCAGTTGTTTAAGTTATCTTCTTCCAGGACTCTGAGAGTTCCACCCTCAACTCTCAGGTACACGTCTACCTTTTATCCCATGCACTGTGCCTCACCACAGCTTCCCAGAAAAAACTCAGCAAATCCTCACCAGGTCAACTTCTGGGCTCACATATCTCACGGCTGCTTTGCACCAAGGCTTATTCTAGCAATCTTGAAATAAAATTTGCCAAATATGGCTATTTCTTTATTCAACAAACAATATATGAGTTAAAGTAACAAGAATGATAATCACAAAATGTTAGAGCTGCATGGGCTCTTAGATATTATCTAAATCAGGGTCAGGCAAAATTATTCCTGCAAAGAGCCAGATAGTACATATTGTGGCTTTGGGGGGCCAAGCTGTCTCTGTTGTAATGACTCATCTCTGCCGGTATAGGGCAAAAGCAGCCACAGAAAATATGCAAACAAATGGATGTGGCTGTGTTCCAATAAAACTTTATTTACAAAAATGTGCATCAAGCTGGATTTGGCCTGTAGACTATAGTTTACAGACCCCCGGTCTAACCCAAGTCAGTCATTTCATACATGCAGACAAAATGATTTGACACAAAGAGTAAATGGTGACTCCTGTTCCAGATGGAACAGGACAGTCTCAGTGTATGTCTATTGTCTCAGTATAATTATTACTATGTCCCCTTTTACTCTCAAAAGTATCCCAGACTGAATAGTAAATTACATGATCACCAATTGTAATGTTATGTCCTTTGACTTATGTAAATCCCATATCTCTCATGTGTTAACAGCGCCCTACAAATAATTCAAAATTGAGTACACATATAGCACAGATAACACTATTATTTGAAAAATGACCAAAGTTTATTAAGGAGGGCAGCAATATTGCTCAAATTTTTAATAGTCCAATACTAATTGATTTTCTAAAATTCAGTAAGTAATTTTGGATAATGGAACAACAGATTCAATTTATTATTATATGCTACATAAGTACCATGTAATTTAATTGTTCAAGAAAAATATCAATAGTTTTATTGTGTACAAACAAGCCATCTTTTGAAACACTAATTGCATTAAATATTAGGAAAATCGTAGGCCAAATATGTTCCATGTCATCCTAAGTTATACCATTACTCTATCCTATGACACACTCCAAAAGTTTCCTTCTTCCCACTGAACACGCTTTCTTAAAATATTCTGACATGGCTTCAAAGTCAAGTACGATCATAGATAGAGGCATTTTCTAGTCTTGAGTGTCAGAACAAAGCAGTCACTCTGGGTCTTAACGGGAAGCAGAGGCTTCATGGGATTGCATTTTTTTCACTGTGCCCCTGCCTCTTGCTCTACTCTGGCTTATGCCTTTAGATTGGATCTGGAGTCTGAAGACACGCAGTGGAGCTGCCCACACAGAACACAAGTCACGGTTAACCCAGTGTTTCATCAGCAGCATCTGTGAATGAGTTCACCACCACCCGTTCTCTGGCAGAAATAAGATAGATTTGGTCCTTACTGATGAAGCATAAGGTTGTAATTGGGACAGCCAGTGACAACATGCCTGTGAGCATTGTTTGGTGTTTGAGAGGATTTACCATTTTAAATAGCTTTGAAAAGTGTGCCTAGTATGAGATTTATGTTTTTAGAAGAAATTACATTTAGGAAATAATTTTACTCACAGATGAAATATTTAATTTTCATGACGGAGCTATTTGGAATAAGCTTGGGGGATGATTCCAAATGAAAATCATAAAAGTTAATTTCATGGTTTAAAATATAGCCAGCACTTTTAGCTTATCCCACTAAACATGGGCCTGAGGCTTACAAATCATTCAGTCATCCTCTGCCCAAAATAAAATCTTATCTTTGGAGACATCTGTGTGAGTGGTTGAAATGCTCAAGGGCATACAATTATTCATGGCTATTGTTGCCAGTTTAAATAGAAAAGTACAAACACATTAGCCTTATTTGAGACCTTCGGGTAGGGGCAGATTATGTGCTTTATAATTTATAAAACAGGCTATTTTTCCACACTTTCCATATATCATTCATTTGACTTAGATTCTAAGCTACTTGAGAGCACGGACCATACTTTTGTTTATAAGTTTCTCAGGAATTCCCTCGTTATGCCAAGAATTCTGGTTGGAATTGACTGCCCAGCTTTTAACAAATTCTTAATTACCACAGGTTTCATCGAAATCCTTAGCAATGCATACATTAGAAAGCACTAATAAGTAAATGACCACTTCTCACTTCTTCCAGGAATTTTCATAGCTGACAAATAGGCCACAGATGAACCGTGAGGCGACTGACTTAAGGCACTGAACGTTTCCAGACCACACACCTGTGAGTTAAAGAGATAGAAAAACAGGAAAGGACTAACAGGACTGCCAAACACAGTCCACAACTTCCAATCTAGTAGGTCCACCAGGGACACAACACACCGCAGCATCCTCCGGTTTACACCATCCCCAATCTTGAAGCAATATTGAAGCTACTCTAAGATTTAAGAGCAATGCTCTCTTTCTTCTCACTACAGCGCCACTCTGGAGTGCGCAGAAACTCTGAAGGGTAAATCAACCAGATAGGAGTAAGGATGGTATGGAAGTTAAGGGGATGGATAAAGCAGATGAGCATCCACCAAAATCTGTTCCCACCTTTAAGCATGTGGCTGAGAGAGTACACAGAAGATACGCGGTCCTGGCAAAGAAGAGACACAGGCACCGGGACCCCATGGCCTCATACATCTGGTATATTCCCTCCTCATCTACCTGCCTCCCTTCCCAAGATGGACCCAAGTCACATAGCAGAAAGCAGTCCCTTCCTGACGTTGCTGACTAGGCTAAATTTCTAACCATAAAAGGAAGAATCTAACCATTTATCTCCTTGACTAATGCCTCTCAACGTTGCTAAAGCAAGAGTCAAACATCCCTGAACCTGACCATCTTCCAAGGTCACCGAAGTGAGACTCTGGCATTCCCGATAAGAACCAGACCGGATCCAGCTGACTGAAGACAGGATGGACTCCAGCACTGACCTTTCACTGAGTTTTTCCTCATTATAATCCCATGATAATACTAAAATTCACACACAGGTGTAGAGATTAACATGCTGTGAGACATGCGACCCATGAAAAGACATGTTATCAAACTGTGCAGGTGCTAAAAGTTATCTGCCTCTATGTGCCTGCATGTCGCTCCTTTTCCCACCTCATCGTCCTTAAAATGACCACAGCCAAGCCCTTCAGGGAGTCAGGACCTCTTTCCCATACGCTGCTCCCTTGCTTTGCTCAAACTACAAGCCTATTAAAACTTCTCTGAGAAAAATTTGTTTAGACTGGTGTAATTTATGCAAGAGCCAAGAGCTTGGTGGTCCTCCCTGCGGTAACAGCTAAGGTATACTATGCAGCCTCCCTCTCAGGTATGTGCAGCCATATGACTAAGTTCTCCACAGTTCAACGTGGGAAACTGAGATCTGCTATTTCCTTAGAGCCTGAGCCTTGAAACAGTGTCCTTTCTTTTTCCAGAGGGATTAGTGTGAGCAGAACAAGGAGCCTACCTCCATCTCAGCTAATAGAATTGGGACTTTTACCTGTTCACAAGGTATTAGAGAGGAAGCATCCATGCCTTTAAAAACATCTAGACAAACTACACTTAACAGTTTATTTGAATGAATAATGATTTATGAATTGGGCAACATGCAGAACCAGAAGAGGTTCAGAGACCTCCACTGCAGTGGCATGGCAGCAAGCTTTTAATAGGCTGTATGTCGAAGAAACACACAAAAAAACATATTGGATTGATTAGGATGGAAATTTTCTACTAGAGGTTAGTTAGCAATTGGTGATTGGTAAAGTCTCTAGTTTTGTTTTACGGTCTACATTGGGCTTCAGCTTGCTCACATAGGAACTAAAAGTGCCAGAGCTGTGCCAGCCTAATGACCTCCCAATTCAAAAATTTTTAATAACCCTTTCTCTAAGCTCTCATTCCTCCAAATGGAAGGGGAATGATTTATCTGATTGGTAAAATTGGGCACAAGATTCCTTTTTCATGCCTGGCCTAGTCTGATGGTTCTCATTATAGATACTGTCTTACCCTCAAGGTGTACATCACCTTTTTATTAAGAGTTAACCCCGCTCCTAGCCAATGAATATACCTGGGTCAGGAGTCAGACCAACCTTCTTTGGACAGACCTGGAAGCCATTTCTTTTGGCTTCTGCTTTCCTGGACTTAATGAATACAACATAGGCTGCCATTTTCAGGGCAGCCCTTTGGGTAAGTGCCCTCACAAATGGTACTCTTCAGACATAACTCTTTTCAGGAACAAGTCTCCAAGTCGAGATTGGAAGGAGAGGAGGTAGTTGAAAGCACTCTTTTGACTTTGGGCCCAAACATAGTCTCTCTTCGCTGGGTTTACCATGTTACAATCCTCACCTTACTTTTGGGTGTATTTCTCAATTTGGTTCAGAACGTTAAGGGAAACAGGGATTTAATTGTTTGACACTTGTATACTTCACATAAGAGGGCAATACCATAAAGAAATATTACAAATTTTAACAAATATTTATTTGACTACTTCATCTCTGCTTTCAGAAATATAAATTTTGACTCCTTAGGGTACCACGTGGATATAATAATTTTTTGTTGATTGATGATTATTTGACATGATTTATCAGCAGTATTAAAAATGTGCTGTGGCTGAGACAGCTATGGGTCCACCAACAATTCATGCTTCCCTTCACCATAGGGTAGAGTGGCTAAGCCAGCCAGAGTCATTTCCTAGCTCTCTTGACATCTCTGCAAGGCCATATGTGTCTCTCTCACTGCGGAATGAGATTGGATGTGAGGTGCATCTTTTCTGTGCCAAGGAGCATAAGGAATGTGCCTTCCTCACTCAGCCTCTGTTCCTCCTTCCACTGGCCTGAAGCAGATTAGTGTGATAACCCTGGAGTCCATGTCCTGAAGATGGTGGAGCTCAATACCGCTTAGAGGAGGGCGATTAGCAATACCCACTTAGAAATCTGAGTAAGAAATAAACTTTCGCTGTATTTTACCATTATCCATTTTAGTGTACTTATTACAGCAGATAGCACACCCTGACTAACAGAAGTGTATAGTGTTGTAGCCACAATTCTACTTATAGGCACTGATCCAAGGAAATAATTACAGATACGAAAAATTTTCATGTACATAAATAATACATTACAGTATTATTTATGAGCATGAAGCAACTTGGAAACAATATGTCATACAAAAGTACTTCATTAAGTAAATATATTTATGATAGAATACTTTTCAGTATTTAAATTTTAATTTTAAATTAAATAATATAGTAATCATTTGAAAAATAACTCATTATCACTTAACGAAGTAGTTGCCACACTTTAGGCACTATTCTAGGTACTTTCATTGGCAACAACCCTGTTATCTACATTTTATGGATAAGAAAACTGAGACACAGAGGTAAAGTAACTTGGCTCGGGTCACACAGCCAATAGATAGCAGAGCTAAGAAAAGGACATATAGTAAATAATATGTGAAAATGCCTGTTAGAAATGAAGACTGAAAAGCAGAGAGCAAAATAGATATGCATTCTTATCCCTATTGTTTTGTGTGAGAGTTGGGTCAACTGGTGGACATTCATGAATTCATCCAATCATTCCTCCATGTAGGCTTTACATTCACATAAAGGAAACATAAGAAACAAATAAATATATAATAATAAATTTATTATATAATAAATATATAATAAAATGCTAGCTTGATAATTCTTTGAAGAAGTCAAACTGGGTTAGAGGACAGAAACTGACAGAATGGGGTACACTTTAGAAAGGATACCAGGGACTCACACCCAGGACTCCACTTCTCCTGTGTAAATTTGTCAACCTGGGGTTTCAGGCCTACCAGGTCCTATGTCTATACACCACACCATTCGGCCACAGGAGAGGAGCAACCCTAAAAAAAATGGGGCTGGATGCAGAGGTCAGCAGGCACAGGGATGCTGGCAGGAAGACTGTCCCTGACTTCTCCTCTGGGACTCCTGGCTGCATGGCGTGGCCGGCAAGGAACCCCTACCACTGTGTGTCCACTGGTGCAGAAGGGAGGTTGGGAGTGGTGGGGAAGAAGGGGGAGAGGGTCAGGGGCCGGCACGTGGTGCCCATGTGATAAAGTCCCTAAGCGC
>NW_012100909.1:0-1120 GCF_000951045.1 Mandrillus leucophaeus | reverse complement strand
CCTGAAGTAATGACAATGCCACAAATTATATGTCCTGAGACCAAAAGATGAAAATGTGAAGAGACTAATTTCACTTACAGGGGCTTTTTACAAAGTTCTGTGAATATATAAATATAAAATTATTTAAAATATAATTTAATGCAAATATGATGCCAAATTTCATTAATAGCTGTAAAGTGCAAGCCACTGACAATATAAATGTTGTATTTTGATAGCTACTTTTAATAAATATAATACTGAAATATTGCCTATTTTCACTCTAAAAAACACACTGTTCTCTTTCCAGTTTTAAAACCTACTGAATATCATTTGTCTATAGTTTATGAAGCTTACAAAATCTTTCATTACAGTCATCAAACATTTCTTCTAGGACCAAACATAAAACCAGAGAGCATTTTCCTATGCCACAGATCAGGTGGGGAGTCTGTGAGTGTGTGTATATTATCACTCAATACAAGAACCCATTTGTTTTGTTGTTGTTGTTGTTATTTTGAGACAAGGTCTCACTCTGTTGCCCAGGCTGGAGTGCAGTGGTGCAATCTTGGCTCACTGCAGCTTCTGCCTCCTGGAATAACCCATTTGTATTTGTCTCTATACAGTGTTAGACTTTTACACCAAAACAGCAGTGTTCCTTTAATGCGGTGATAATCAAACTTTAAAATGGAGAGTTTGTTCAGACAGATTGCTGCCCTGCCTCTTTAGAGTTTCTGAGTCCGTGGATTTGAGTGGATGTGTTTCAGGAAAGGGGTCCCGAAACAGACCCCAAGAGATGGTTCTTGGACCTTGCGCAAGAAAGAATTCGAGGCAAATCCATAAAGTGAACTCAGGTCTATAAAGACACATGCGTGCATATGTTTATTGCGGCATTATTCACAATAGCAAAGATTTGGAACCAACCCAAATGTCCATCAATGATAGACTGGGTTAAGAAAATGTGGCACATATACACCATGGAATACTATGCAGCCATAAAAAAAGAATGATTTAATGTCCTTTATAGGGACATGGATGAAGCTGGAAACCATCATTCTGAGCAAACTATCACAAGGACAGAAAACCAAACACTGCATGTTCTAACTCATAGGTGGGAATTGAACAATGAGAACACTTGGACACAGGG
>NW_012100908.1:0-1340 GCF_000951045.1 Mandrillus leucophaeus | reverse complement strand
ATAAATAGCCAATAACCACATGAAAAATAGCTCAACATGACTAATGATTAGGGAAATGCAAATCAAAACCACAATGAGATACCATTTCATACCCATTAGGATGCTATCTCATACACACACACACACACACACACACACACACACACACAGAAAATAACAAGTGTTGACAAGGATGTGGAAAAACTGGAACCTTTATACACTGCTGGTGGGGATGTAAAATGGTACAGCTGCTATGGAAAAACAGTAACATGTTTCTTCAATAAATTAAACACAGAATTACCACATAATTCAGCAATGCCATTTTGGGTATATACCCAAAAGAACAGAAAGCACAGACCTGAACAGATATTTGTAAACCAATGTTCACAGCCACATTATTCACAAAAGGTAGAAGCAGAAGCAACTCAAGTGTCCATTGAGAGATGAATGGATAAGTAAAATGTAGGTATATATCACAAACCAAATAAAAATGTGGCATATATACATACAATGGAATATTATTGTCTGTCTGTCTATCTATCTATCTGGTTAGAGACAGGGTCTCACTCTGCTGCCCAAGCTGGAGTGCAATGGTGCAATCATAGCTCATTGCAGCTTTGAACTCCTGGATGCAAGGGATCCTCCTACTTCAGCCCCCCAAGTAGCTGGGACTACAGCCACATGCCACCATGCCCAGTTTATTCAGTCTTAAAAAGGAGGGAAATTTGACACATGCTACACAGAACATGGGTGATCTTTGAGGCCATTATGCTAAGTGGAATAAGCCAGTCACAAAAAGATAAAATACTCTGATTTCATTTATATGAGATTCCTAGAGTAGTCAAATTCATAGAGACAGAAAGCAGAATGGTGATTGTCAGAGGCTGCATGATGGGGAGTTATTGCTTAATGGGCAGAGAGTTTTACTTTAGATAGATGAAAAGAATCCTGGAAACGGGCCAGGCGGGGTGGCTCATGCCTATAATCCCAGCACTTTGGGAGGCTGAGGCAGGCAGATCATGTACGGTCAGGAGTTCGAGACCAGCCTGGTCAACATGGTGAAACCCTATCTCTCCTAAACATACAAAAATTAGGCCAGGCACGGTGGCTCACACCTATAATCCCCGCACTTTGGTAGGCCGAGGCAGGCAGTCCACCTGAGGTCGGGAGTTCGAGACCAGTCTAACCAACATGGAGAAACCCCATCTCTACTAAAAATACAAAATTAGCCTGGCGTGGTGGCACATGCCTATAATCCCAGCTACTTGGGAGGCTGAGGCAGGAGAATCGCTTGAACCTGGGAGGCGAAGGTTGCGGTGAGCTGAGATCGTGCCATTGCATTCCATCTTGCCTGGGCAACA
>NW_012100907.1:0-2090 GCF_000951045.1 Mandrillus leucophaeus | reverse complement strand
CAAAGTAATCTTCCATTAACCCCAAATCACAAAGAAATGCCTACTTAACACAGATATTTACAATCATGTTTTGGGGAAAAATGGTTTTTTTAAATGTTGGTCTTCTCCTTTTGGGTCAGATGATCCAAAGAAAGAAGACAATATATTAGAATTGGAATGAGATTAAGAATTCAGTGAAAGTAGAGAATAAAAGCAAGTGTCGACTGGATTGTCCAGAGACAATGAGAAGGAGATTCTGTAAACACAGTCATTATAATTACACTGTTACATACAAATGGGAAAAATGATCTCAAATGGTTGGACATCTAGGGAAAATTGAATGCTAACACTGGATTACATGTAGCTCTGTAGAGACAGATGAGATGCTTCAAATTAAATAATTTCAATCTGCAAGACAAAATCTGTAATTAAAAATCTTTGATTTAATAATATTTACTTAGATATGTTACAAAAATATTCTTGGACTTTGGAATAACTATAAAATACACTTTGATTAATGTTTTGGATTATTTGATTATTGATATGGTCACCTCCCCAAATCCTAAAATACTGGAAAATTATAACGAAAAATAATAAATGGTTAAAAGCTACATGGTTGTAGTCTATTAATTTGCAAGTCAGCACTAAGACTTAACAATAATATATACGGTTTAAATTATTTCTTGGAAATAGACTAATGATAAATTCTCTTTAGAACTAACTAAAATATTTCTCTTTATTGTCTAATCTGTTTTTGTTTTTTAGTTTTTTTAATTTTTAATTTTTGGAGATCATTATGTTAAAGAAAATAAGGCAGACACATAAAGGCAAACATCACTTGTTCTCACTTATTTGTTGGACCTGAAAATCAAAGTAATTGAACTCATGGAAACAGAGAGTAGAAAGATGGGTTACCAGAGGCTGGGAAGGGTAGCGAGGGTTGGGGGGAGGTGGGAGTTAGGGATGGTTAATGGACTTATAATCGCTTTAAAAGTCTGTTCCTTTATAATACTTAATGCCACATGTGATAGTAATTGAATTAGCTAAAAAATTAGAGTGTCTAGTAATCTTATAAATGCGACACAACATACATATAATGCTTATGTATGCACATATGTATATGTCTATACACACATATAAATTGATTTCTAAAGTCAGGCTGTATCATAAGCAGTGAGAAAATAAGTAAAATCATGTCAAATAGTTCATATCACCAAATCTGATTATCTTATAATTGGACATGAGTTGCTACAGTAAATATATAAATACAATGGATAATGTCACCTCTCTATATATTAACATATATATTATTATGTGTCTGTATGTGTACATATACAGTAAAATCACATTTAATTCAAATATGAATTATGTAAATTTGAAATAGTGTGACATTAAGGTATTAATAAATCTCAACTTAAGCTCAACATTTTAAATAATGTGAATATCTCAAGAAACGACCAGCACTATCATCTTAGAGCGGGTTGAATGAGCTGCAAATCTGGCTTTTATGCTTGCTTCATGGTTATCCAACTCTCTAGCTGGTAAATAGAAATGAGTGCCAAACTTTGGACAGATTAAACGGGCATAATGTTTTTTAAAAAAATTCCCATAAATTAGTTTGTGACTCTTTTGCTATCACTTAATATAGACTGTTATAATTTAAACTCTTTTCAGATCTCATAACGATGCGTTCCAAGTATCCAATAAGGGATGTTTGTTTTGTGCTAACACTAGAAACCATACCTGCAAATAAATGATATTTGTTGTGATAACATAGCACAACAAAGTTTTAAATAATCACAAGGATATGCCGTGCTGTTATGTAATTCACAGCTTCTCAGAGGTCTGAAAAAAACTCAATAAGTAAAATCAAGAAAAAAATTTTAAAACTTTAAAAAAAATAAGTGATATGCTGTGCTGTGAATTTAAAGAATGTTATGTAAAGAATAAAAAATATCAAACAATCATATTGTAAAAATTTAAAGCAACAATGACAAATCATATGCTGCAATTGTCGCAGAATTATATGATCTGAAAATACACTCCCACACACTTTATTTTTATTCTTAGTGCAAAAATAATCTTGAATTGTGTGAGTTTGGGATCACAAA
>NW_012100906.1:0-1779 GCF_000951045.1 Mandrillus leucophaeus | reverse complement strand
CCAGGGCTGTTGTCAGCCCCACGAAGGCCCGGTCGTATTAGCGGAGCTGTGGAGTCTCACCAGGAGACTAGAGGACTAAAGAGCTGGACCAAGCTGTGGTTCATCACTTACTGACCTTGATGATTAATTCATCTTCCATTAATTCATCAAATATTCCTCCAACTCATAGTCACCAAATACAAATACAAATGTTTGTAAAAATACAAAACTTAGCTGGGTATGGTGGTGGGCACCTGTAATCCCAGCTACTCGGGAGGCTGAGGCAGGAGAATCACTTGAATCTGGGAGGTGGATGTTGCAGTGAGCCGAGATCGAGCCACTGCACTCCATCCTGGGCAAGAGCAAGACTCTGTCTCAAACAAACCCAACCAACCAACCAACCAAATACTGGATACCATTTAACAGGGTTCTGTCCCATTAGCCCTTGGGGAATTAAGGACACTGGATGAGCAGTGAGAAAGGGTGGGTACTAGTCCTAGCCCTGCCCTGCCACCTTGGGCAAGTCACAACTTCTTGAGGGCCATTTTCTCAGCTGTTAAATGGTGCAACCCACAGACAATTGTGGGGCCAAGAAGATCCACCCTTTGTGAGTAAGAACTGCCCAGAGGCAAATGGAGTGGGTTTTTAAAATCAGTTCTTCCAAGTTTGCAAGCAGTAGTGAGGTTTAGGAATGCCAAAACCATCCAACAGCTATAGAGTCTAACAGCAGCTGCCTGGATCCTTGCCTCACACCTGCCTAGGTGGTGGTGGTAGGAGGAGTGGGGGTAGTTGCTTCTAGGCTTCAGGGTCTTCTGCCAGATCTCTGTCTCCTTTGGTTGCAACCTAAAGCATTAAACTCTCCTAGGAGCCATGGTACAGCTCTGACCAAAAACGCACCCTGGTTCTGGTTCTTGTTCCCACTATCCGTAAGGACAGAAACAAGTATGTGTGCATACGCATGTCTATGCCTGGGAGTAGGATACCATGAGAAAGTCAGTGGGAATCAGCTGTTGCACAAGAGATAAGTGAGAGCAAAGGTACCATACAAACCCATGAAAAGAGATCAGTGAGATACTTTGGCCCTACACTGTCCCGATACCACTTCCAACATCTTTTTAAATAAGAAATCTGACTCCATTTTTTGCTGCTGATATTTGGCTGCTGACAGCTTTTAAGCAGCACTCCCTCTTCTCCACATCTGGGCAAGCTGTTAAAAAAGCCTACGTGTGGCCAGGCGCGGTGGCTCACGCCTGTAATCCCAGCACTTTGGGAGGCCGAGATGGGAGAATCACGAGGTCAGGAGATCGAGACCATCCTGGCTAACACGGTGAAACCCCCGTCTCTACTAAAAATACAAAAAATTAGCCAGGTGTGGTGGCGGGCGCCTGTAGTCCCAGCTACAAGGGAGGCTGAGGCAGGAGAATGGCGTGAACCCGGGAGGCGGAGCTTGCAGTGAGCCAAGATTGTGCCACTGCACTCCAGCCTGGGCGACAGAGCAAGACTCTGTCTGAAAAAAAAAAAAAAAAAAAGCCTAGGTGCTCTTTTTGGTGCTGGCAGATTTCAACTGCGTGCACTGGATACCCTCCTCCCAGCCTCACCCCTTAACTGCAATAAAAGCCCCAAGCTTGTCTCCTTTCCTGGCTCTCTCTAGCCATTTTCTGACCAGCTAGGTGGCCCTCTTTGCTCCCACAGGGAGCCTCAATTATGTAATAAACCTTTTCCGTTGGTGTGGGAAAGACTTTCACTCACCGCTGGAAAGGGACCTCGTGGGTACTAGTCCTAGCCCTGCCCTGCCACCTT
>NW_012100905.1:0-1156 GCF_000951045.1 Mandrillus leucophaeus | reverse complement strand
AAAAAAAAAAAAGAGTAGTAAAGAAGAAAACTGATTTAACACAATTCCAGCAGACAGGAGAAATGCCACGTTCAGAGGAAAGAAAGCATGACCTACCGAATTTATGCCTAGCCAAGCTGTCATTCAAGTATAAAGGAACAGACAGGCCAGGTGCGGTGGCTCACGCCTATAATCCCAGCACTTTGGGAGGCCGAGGAGGGAGGATTGCCTGAGGTCAGGAGTTTGAGACCAGCCTGGTCAACATAGTGAAACCCTTTCGCTACTAAAAATAAAAAAATTAGCCGGGTGTGGTGGTGTGCACCTGTAATCCCAGCTACTTGGGAGGCTGAGGCAGGAGAATTACTTGAACCCAGGAGGCAGAGGTTGCACTGAGCCACTACTGCATTCCAGCCTGGGCGACAAAAAAAAAAAAAAAGGAACAGACACCATAGTAGACTTCAGGGACTACCTGGGCCCTTCTTGAGAAAACTACATGATGAAGAAATCAAGCCAATCAAAAGATAAATAAAGAGATGATGGAGAGAACTGAATCCATTTAAATACTGAACTAAGAGTAAACAAAACGTGGATTAGATAACAGAAAGCTACAGAAATGTCACAACAGTAACAATGTAATTCCAACTGAAAAATTAGTCAGTGGTTGCCAGTGGGGAAGGAAGGTGAAAAGTTGAAAGTGCTAATTTCTTCATCTCTCGCAGTGAGGCATATTGAGCAGTTGAAAAGTTAGTCATACAGAAATGTGTAGCCTTTTAAAATCACCAAAACTTTAATGTTTTTTGTTAAGCTTGAGGGATCTTTTAGTAATTACTATCTCTTGTAAAGAATCCTTGATGTGGGCTGGGTGTGGTGGCTCACACCTATAATCCCAGCACTTTGGGAGGCTGAGGCAGGCGGATCACCTGAGGTTTAGAGTTCGAGACTAGCCTGACCAACGTGGTGAAACCCAGTCTCTACTAAAAATACAAAATTAGCCGGTCATATGGTGGTGCATGCCTGTAATCCTAGCTACTAGGGAGGCTGAGGCAGGAGACTTGCTTGATTCTGGGAGGTGGAGGTTGCAGTGAGCCGAGATAGCACCACTGCACACCAGTTTGGGCGACAGAGAGAGACTCAGTCTCACAAAAAAAAAAAAAAAAAAAAAGAAAAGAAAAGAAAA
>NW_012100904.1:0-1222 GCF_000951045.1 Mandrillus leucophaeus | reverse complement strand
ATGCACCATCATGTCCAGCTAATTTTTGTATTTTTTAAATAGAGACAGGGTTTTGTCACATTGCCCAGGCTGGTCTCAAACTCCTGGGCTCAAGCAAGCCACCCACCTCAGCCTCCTAAAGTGCTGGCATTACAAACATGAGTCACATGCCAACCTGCGTGCACCACTTTATATTTCCACCAGCAAAGTGTGCAGGGTCCATTCAATTTCTCAGCATTCTCACCAACACTTGTTACTTGTTTTTATTATTATTGGCCATTATCATGGGTGTGAAGAGGTATTTCACTTTGGTTTTCATTTGCACTTCCCTAATGACTTACAGTGTGGATGCCTGTTCTTGTGCTTTATGTGCTTGTTGGCCATTCGTGTACCTTATTTAGAGAAATGTCTTTTCAAGTTCATTGTCTAATTTTTACTTACATTGTTTCTCTTTCAGTTGTTTAGTTGTAACTGTCCTTTATATATTCTAGATAGACTCATCAGATATGACAGGCAAATATTTTCTTTCATTTAGTGGGTTGTCCTTTCACTTTCTTCAAAGTGTCCTTTGAGGCACAAAAGGGTTTTTTTTTGTTTTAATAAGGTCTAATTTATCTATTAATATTTTTCTTTTATTGTTTGTTGGTGTCATATGTAAGAATCCATCGCCAACTCAAAGTCATGAAGACTTATTCCTATTTTTTTCTAAGGGTTTTATAGTTTTAGCTCTTATATTTATATCTTTAATCCACCATGAGTTAATTTTTGTAAATGGTATGATGTAAGGGTTCAATGTCATCCTTTGGATATGAATATTCAGTCATCCCAGTACTATTTGTTGAAGATATTATTGTTTGTCCATGCAATGGTCTTGATAGTCTTGTTGAAAATCAGTGGCCTATAGATGCATGGATTTATTTCTGGATGATAAACTCTATTTCATTGGTCTATATGCCTATATTCATGCCAGTACCAAGCTGTTTTGATTACTGTATTTTTGTAGTATGTTTTAACATTGGGAAATGTGAATCCTACAACTTTCTCCTTCTTTATCAAGGTCATTGTGGCTATGGGGCCAAAAGACTTTACTTTTAATAAAGTTACTATCAAGAAAAAAAAAGTTGTTTTTTGGATGAAGACATAACAACGCCCTTGTAATTGTTAGTACCTTACTGTTATTTTATTTTATTTTATTTTTTTGAGACAGGGTCTCGCTCTGTCACCCAGGCTGGAGTGCAGTGGT
>NW_012100903.1:0-2536 GCF_000951045.1 Mandrillus leucophaeus | reverse complement strand
GCCACTGCACTCCAGCCTGGGCGACAAAGTGAGACTCCATCCCCCCGCCAAAAAAAATTTTTTTTATTACTTACAAACATAATGAGGTAATAGTGATACATGAGTAACAACATAAACTCACAAATGACAAAAGAGTACTTTGATGTCATATGTCATGTAATGCAATAAATGTTAATACTTTATTAATATTATAGTATCTTGACCAGATTATCCGGGCTCACTTTTCTGCAAGTTTATTTATCAGGTTATCAAAATTTACAATTTGAGCAACTTTATTTTCAATCAATATAACTAACACTGAAAGCAATGTTAGTTGCCATTGGCAAATCCAAGATCACAAATAATTTCTGATTATTGTGAGCAAATGTACTGCACAAAAATTACCTGGGCATTGGCCGGGCATGGTGGTTCACCCCTGTAATCCCAGCACTTTGGGAGGCCAAGGCAGGCGGAACACTTGAGGTCAGGGGTTCAAGACCAGCCTGGCGAACATGGTGAAACCCCATCTCTACTAAAAATATAAAAAATATTAGCCAGGCATGGTGGCGGGCGCCTGTAATTCCAGCTATTTGAGAGGCTGAGGCAGGAGAATTGCTTGAACCCGAGAGGGAGAAGTCACAGTGAGCCAAGATCATGCCATTGCACTCCAGCCTGGGTGACAGAGTGAGATTCTGTCTCAAAAAATAATGAATAAATAAATATAAATGAAAGTTTATACAATGGCTTTTTTTTTTTTTTTTTTTGTAGACAGAATCTTGTGATTCTTTTGCCTTAGCCTCCCGAGTAGCTGGGATTACAGGCGCCTGCCATCACACTCAGCTAATTGTTGTATTTTGCGTAGAGACGGGGGTTTCGCCATGTTGGCCAGGCTGGTCTCAAACTCCTGACCTCAGGTGATTGCCCACCTCAGCCTCCCAAAGTGCTGGGACTACAGGCGTGAGCCACTGTACCCAGCCCCACAATGGCCTTTTCATATTTCCTCTGACATATCCCATAATTTGTGGAGGTCACACAGCAAACTAAAAGTGGCTTCATCTTTTGTGTATAATTTAAAACACCTACTATGCATTCTTTCATTGTATCTTCAATTACAAGAAAAATTATGAAATTGTTTTGCTTGTTAATAATTGGTTTCTCCAAAGCTTCATATCAAAGTGTTCTTTTCCATTGAGTACAACGACCTTTAATTTCCCTCTGTAAGTCTATGAATGTTTGCTTGCAATTTTGCAGCACTTTTCAAAACTGAAAATTCAAAATTTTTAATAGATTCTAATAATTGCCTGATATGCTTTATTACGATGTCCATATACATGCTTTTATTTTCTAATCATCTACAGACAAAGTTTACTGCCTGAGAGCCAACAGTTCTTGTCCTGGAACTTAGACCTAAGAGTTATTTATTATTATTATTATTTTTGAGACAGAGTTTCACTGTTGTTGCCCAGGCTGGAATGCAATGGCAAGATCTCAGCTCACTGCAACCTTCACCTCCTGGGTTCAAGTAATTCTCCTGCCTTAGCCTCCCAAGTAGCTGGGACTACAGGTGTACAGCTGATTTTGTATTTTTAGTAGAGACGGGATGTCACCATGTTGGTCAAGCTGGTCTCGAACTCCTGACCTCAAGTGATCCACCCGCCTTGGCCTCCCATAGTGCTGGGATTACAGGTGTGAGCCACTGCACCCAGCCCTACAAGTTATTTTTTATACAGCCAGGGACAGACAAGCAGACTTCCCATGGTGGGTTCCAGCACTGATGTCTCATGTAGCCCCTTCTCTTTCCTATGGTTGCTGATGCCATCACTGTTGTTGCCACCTGTCTGGGCTCAGGTTCTGGCCCCCTTGGGGCCCAGCATTGCTCCAGACTGTTTCAGGTATGCATGTGCTTGCAGGGCCATCTGGTCCTTTGTTCCATGTTTCTGGTGCTTGCCCTGCCCTGTGTGTGCTGTCGCCAGGTGTCTAATCTCCACTGCTCACATCCAGCCTACATCAACCCACTGGATTTCACTTATAAAACCCAAATTCGGAGATAAAATTATTAAGAATTTCAAGATAGAGACAGCAGCAGATTAAACCAAGACAGGGTCCTTCTGGTACAACTGCACAGGTCGCATGCCCAAGCTGGCTCTGCACTTCGTAGTGATGGGCAGTGCATGAGATTGCTGATGCATCTCAATGCAAAATGCATGTGGCAATGCTGATTTGTATGAAGAATTAAATTTGGAAAAATTGTTCCATGAGAATCATGCTCTCTAAATGCACTGAAATTTATATTTTGAAATAATTTATCAGAATTTGGGGGGTAATTTATCAGTATTCCAATGTTGTCACATCCATAAAATACTTAGTGAGAGCAGTGCTTACTGAAAAGCTTAGTGAGACCAGTTACCATGAGAATGTGTTGGCCTCCCAGAGGCAGCAGGAGGGCAGATAGAAAGAGGAGCCAGAAGACTCAGGACAACTTTAGAATCTACATGGAGGCACCTTCTGCACAGCTCCATGGTGGGGCTGGCTGCTTGGCATCCCAGAGGGCACAGGA
>NW_012100902.1:0-1114 GCF_000951045.1 Mandrillus leucophaeus | reverse complement strand
AAAAAAAAAAAAAAAAAAAAAATTATAAGCTGCAAAATCATACTACTACATTGTGTTAACACTAATGAATTTTGCATAGGTATTGAAAGGCTGGCTGCAGCCTAAATGTAGGTCATCCCTGTTAACTTCTATTTTTCACCTACCATTTGAGACTGTCAATACTTTAAATTCCAAATTTGCCATCTCTGTTATATTAGCTATCTATCCCTCTCAGCTTTAGCCATGTATAAGTTCAACAAGCATGCTTTCTATATCTTCATCCAAGTTCTTGAATAAACAAAGTGGTTGGTCAATACAAAAACAAAGTTCTCCAAAGTATGTTTACTGTGCCCCAGGTCACAACGCAATTATTATTAAAAAGCAAACTGTAATATTTAGAGGCTAAAGTCCAAACTGCTATTTACCACAAAAAGATGCTGTTATCAAGTGAAGACATATGACTATACTACTTTATCTTTTAAACACCACCCAATTGACATAGGATAGGAAACACCTACTGGCAGAATTCAAAACTGAAATGTCCAAACTTACACTGAAAGCTTCCTTGCTGTTCTTAATGGCACAGGACTCGTCCACTTTGTGGTCCTCCTCTAGCACAATACTGGATGGCTAATACAAAGAAAAACACACATTACAATGGGTAACCAATTTTTAACAAGTTTAAATGGAAGTTAGTAAGTTTAGAAATTAAGCTAAGAATGTTTATGAACGACATTTCATGTGGGAGAATGGAAGATGTAAAAGGAGAGCTTCTTCTGAAGCATTAGCATGCACTATGACTTTTTTTTAACCAATATTAATTATGCCACTTTCAACACTTAAACTGGCAAGGCAGATAACCAGAAAGATTAAAAATACATAAGTTTTTTTATTTTTATTTTTTTGAGACGGAGTCTTGCTCTGTCGCCCAGGCTGGAGTGCAGTGGCCGGATCTCGGCTCACTGCAAGCTCCGCCTCCTGGGTTCACGACATTCTCCTGCCTCAGCCTCCCAAGTAGCTGGGACTACAGGCGCCCGCCACCTCGCCTGGCTAGTTTTTTATATTTTTTAGTAGAGACGGGGTTTCACCGGGTTAGCCAGGATGTTCTCGATCTCCTGACCTCGTGATCCGCCCG
>NW_012100901.1:0-3140 GCF_000951045.1 Mandrillus leucophaeus | reverse complement strand
TGAACTGTGATGCTATTATTTGGATTTGTCTAAATCCACAGAAGCATCAGAAATTCACATAAATCAATGCCAATGTCGATGCCTAGTAAATTATAGTCTCAGAAACATAAAGATTCTACATGTTTTCCCCTTCTTTGCAGTCTTTGTTTGTATTTCACCCTATTACTATTATCACCTATATTTATGGTTTTTCAATCATTTGTGAGTACTCGGAGGAAATTCATTGGTTCAGTAGTTGAACCAGGGCAGTGAACAGTACATGAGGACTCTCAGACTCTGAAGAGCTGGTCAGGTGTTTCTGGCTAACCCACTTCTAGAGGATAAGGAACTGCTCCAGGGACATATCCTTCCTCTGCAGTACAGTGATCTTTTTGCTGGTGACTAGAAAGTCCAGGGGAAAGGACAGTCAGCCAAAGGGTGGCAAACTGATGGAAAGGCAGGGGCAAACTTTCTGTAATCATGCAAAAGAAACTACCAATTCCCATGAAAATCCATTGTCTCTTTTTCTTATTAACAAATCCCCAACAAGCCACTGTGGCTCAAGCCTGTAATCACAGCATTTAAGGAGGCTGAAGCAAGAGAGTTGCTTGGGGCCAGGAGTTTGAGATCAGCCTGGGCAACATAGTGAGGCCTGCATCTCTATATAACAATTTTAAAATTAGCCCAGTGTGGTGGCACATGTCTGTAGTCCCAGCTACTCAGGAGACTGAGGTGGATCGCTTGAGCCAGGAGTTCAAGGCTGCGGTGAACTAGGATCAAGCCACTGTACTGCAGCCTAAATGACAGAGCAAAATCCTGTCTCTAAAATAATAATAATTTTAAAATAAAAATAAAATGCTAAAACAAACCAAATCTACAATTTTATTGGCAATATCACTGCCTTAGTTTTGTAAGAAAGAAAATAAAACATTTATTACCTTTTCTAACAGTCAAGCTGGTATGTTGCTTTAAGTTTGACAAGTATTAGGTATGCAAAAGTGTTGAGTGGCACATACAGAAAGACTGCTTAAAGGCATCTGACTACGGTGCAGAGGACATCCTTTGTCCTTCTTGCTGCCCGTACTATGAATGTAGTGGTTGGATCTTCAGAAGCTTATTTAATCATAAGGTAACCTTAAAGATGGAAGTTATGATTAGGAGTGCCAGAACACAAAGTTAAAAAATATAGAAGTCTTAGATGAAATTTCTGAATCAGTCTTCAACTATAATGCTTAAACTGTTTAAATGTGAAAGGATAAAATTTGGGGCATTTATGCCACTATTTTATGTTATCATTGTTACAGTGAGTACAATTTTTAATTGGTATATATGTAAGATTTGCTCAGATCTCAATCAATGGTTCTGCCTCTAAGAGGAAAAAGCTTAATTCCAAGCTGCCTCTCTCCTATCTATGAATATCCCAAGCATCACAAAGTACACTTCCAGCTCCTCAGACCCTGTCCTTGTTTTGCATTGTTTAGCCAAACCACTTCTTAACTTCAAGTAGCAAATAGATTACTCACATTAGCATTAGGTTCTCTTATAACAAGTAATTGACAAGAATTGTACCAATGATTAGGTGTTGCCCAAAGATCTTTTAAAATTCCATATGATCCCAAATACTACCAAATCTTAAAAGACTTAACTAACTGGCTCATTAACCAATGCACACACATACTTACTTATTTCACCCAGTATGTGTTGACTACCTTTTGCCCACCAAGAGCTAGTCAGGTTCACATTGCCTAGCTCCTAGGAACAAAGATAAATCAGAAACCATTCTGTCTAAGTTAGCCTTTCATTTTAGCTTAGCAGGAAACACACTAAACCATGGGTGAAATATGCTAGAAGTTGGTAGCTGGTGATTCCTCTACCACACCACAGTGTGGTTAATCCAGCATTAGACTTAGTTGGAATCACTTTTTTCTTCCAGTACTGGCATTTTTACGAGTAGATGGATGGATAGATGAATATCAGTATCAAAAGGTCCGTGCTTTGTTTTCCAATAGCAATTCATGTCCAATTATCTGACTACTAGAACAGTTATCTGCTATGGTTGTTAGAAACTTTGGAAAGCAGTAAATCCTCCAAAATTGTCAGTTTTGAAATCTGAGAGAAAACAGAATGAACAGATAAGAGATGCTTCAAGGCAGTTCAGCTCTGTGATGGTTCTGTTGAGATAGAACACACATATGCAAAGTGTTTGAAATAAGAATTTCCTTCGAGGAGAAGCACAAAGGGAATAGAAGGCCCAGCATTTGTTACTGGCCTCAGATAAGCTTACTGTTCACCTATTTATGAATGTAAACAAAGCCCAGTTAGTTTGTAGCTGAAGGAAGAGAGGACATGGCCAAAGATGGCCTTCATGAACTTTTTTTTTTTCTGTGTGAAGTATGGAAACTCATTTTCAATATTGGATTTTGACTGGATTGTTCTTCTACCCAGAAGCTGGCTCTGCGGAAGTTATGATCAGATCTTTGGAAGTAACATTTGGTCTACTGCTGAATATAGATCTCCTTCCTTCCCTCTTCTACTCCCTCCTTGCTTTTCTCTCTCTCTTATTACACTGATTTCACGCAATTAATTATCAATCCTGTCACATCTTGCACTGCTAACAGTGGTCACTATTGAATTATGGGGAACGTGAACTGAATTTTCAGCAGCCTAATTGCTTCTCCTGTGCCCAGCAAAATGTTACATTAAATACTCACAGCAAGCAGATTGTATTCTATTTCCATAACAAACTGGCGGGATTTCATTACCGGAATCCCTGGCATCTACTCACATGACTCTTTCCTAACTGCCCTATCAGGCTGCTCTTGGATAAAGTAAGTTCCTTTCCAAAGCTGCAGCTGCCTAGTTAGGTATTGAAATATTGTAGCCACTTGCAGGCCAAAAAGGAAAAAAATAACAACAACAGCAAGTGGTCCATGAGAGTGAAGTGGAGGTATTAAAACTAGACTGGGTGTTCTCTTTTGGAAGATGACAGACTGAGTCCCACAGTGCCTCACTCCATTCAAAGCAATTACGAGTGTGGTGACAATGGATCTCCAGGGCCATCACAGTGTTTTACCTAAAGATAACAAGAGATCAGCCCTTAGTGACAGATAACTAATATATTCTGTGAACACTGATTGAGAGTTTGGGAGTTTCTACTGTCC
>NW_012100900.1:0-1718 GCF_000951045.1 Mandrillus leucophaeus | reverse complement strand
CTATTTTCTATGTCATTAGAACTTTAGACCTTTCCACATTTTCATGTTTGCATCTTTTTCTCAGTGTCTCTGTTTTGGCAGCCATCAATGAGACTCTGCCAGGTCTCCATGGCAGGGACCTGATGGACAGAAGGCCCAGGTCAGTGCATTTCAAATTCACAACCTCCTTTGCACAGAAAGCTTCCTTCCCACAGGCTCCCAGCAAGCGTGTGAAAGCAAGCCTAGTTCTCTCAGGCTCTCTTTAACTTTAATGGGTGACTGGTAGAAGGACTCCCCATCAGCCTTGCAAAACCTTTCTTAGAACTGCATTGATACCTAAAACTTCTTTCTCTTTCTTTTTCACAGGAGTCAGCTTTGCATAGTGGTCTGTGGGTTCTCCCATACTACCTTCATGCCTGCCCCACATTCCCTCACAGGTGTCTTCCGTGATAAATTATTTCATATTTCCAATCCCAACCTGGATTCATCTCAGTTGGTAAAAAGTAACATACCAGTCTTGATTCTTTGCACTTAGCTTTTTTCCTTTCTCTCCCACAAGTAGTCAGTAATCATGTCCTAGCATTTTATGTGGTACCTCTTTTTCTATATATATATATATATATGGAAATAGGTACTGTTGAGGAGCACGTCCTATGTGCCAGGTCCTGTGCTAAATACTTTACCTGTACCTCATTTAATTCACACAGTAACCTTGTCAGGTCAACATTATTTCCATTTTGCCAATGAAAAGACACAAGCTTAAAGTAGTGTAAAATCTCTCCTGGTGTCATATGGCTAGTAAAAGGTGGATCTGAGATTTGATTCTAGGACTATTTGACCTCAAGGCTAATGATGATGGTAGTAATATAACAGCTGACATTGGTTCGTCTGTGTGTGGCATCTTGTTTCATTGACTGCATGAAACCTTTAAAAGAATGGTATGAAGCAAGCTCTCTCCTACTTCAGGATATGAAAGAAGAACAAACTAAACCCAATCACAGTGATTGAAGGACACAATACGGATTAGAGTGCATAAAAATAAAATGGAGAATGGAAGAAGAATAGAGGAAATTAGTGAAACCAAAGATGATTCTTCAAAGTAAAATCAACAAAATTGATTGACCATTAACTAGACTGACTAAGAAAAAAAGAGAGAAGATTAAAATTACGAAAATCAGAAATGAAAATGGAGTCCGAGCATGGTGGGTCATCTTTTAATACTAGCATTTTCGAAGGTCACAATGGGAGGATCTCTTGAGGCCAGGTGTTTGGACCAGCATAGGTAACCTGGGGAGACCCTCCATCTACAAAAAAATTTAAAAACCAATTAGCTGGGCATGGTGGCATGCATCTGTAGTCCTAGTATCTTGGAAGGCTGAAGAAGGAGAATTTCTTGAGCCCAGGAGGTTGAGGCTGCAGTAAGCCATAATCACGCCACTGTATTTCAGCCTGGGCTGGCCTACAAAGTGAGAGCCTGTCTCTCTCTCTTAAAAAAAATAAAATAAAATAAAATAATAAAGAAAAAGGAAAAAAAAATGAAGTGATTACTACCAATTCTAATGAAATGATGATTATGAAAGAACTGTAAATAATTGTATGCCAATAAATTGGATAACCTAGATGAAATAGATAAATTCCTAGAAAAATACAAAAACATGAATAGAACTATAATCAGTAATAAGATTGAATCAGTGAAAGCATTTGATGAAATTCAGTATTTTTTCATAATAAAAGCATTC
>NW_012100899.1:515114-516385 GCF_000951045.1 Mandrillus leucophaeus | reverse complement strand
ACAGTGGGGTGCTGAAGTCTCCCATTATTTTTGTATGGGAGTCTAAGTCTCTTTGTAAGTCTCTAAGGACTTGCTTTATGAATCTGGGTGCTCCTCTATTGGGTACATATATATTTAGGATAGTTATCTCTTCCTGTTGAATTGAACCATTTAGCATTATGTAATGGCCTTCTTTGTCTCTTTTGATCTTTGATGGTTTAAAGTCTGTTTTATCAGAGACTAGTACTGCACCCCTGCTTTTCTTTGTTCTCCATTTGCTTGGTAGATCTTCCTCCATCCCTTTATTTTGAACCTATGTGTGTCTCTGCATGTCAGATGGGTTTCCTGAATGCAGCAAACTGATGGTTCTTGACTCTTTACCCAGTTTGCCAGTCTTTGTCTTTTAATTGGACTATTTAGTCCATTTACATTTAAGGTTAATATTATTATGTGTGAACTTGATCCTGCCATTATGATATTAACTGGTTATTTTGCTCGTTAGTTGATGCAGTTTCTTCCTAGCCTCGATGGTTTTTACATTTTGGCATGTTTTTGCAATGGCTGGTACCGGTTGTTCCTTTCCATATTTAGTACTTCCTTCAGGGTCTCTTGTAAGGCAGGACTGGTGGTGATGAAATCTCTAAGCATTTGTTTATCTGTAAAGGATTTTATTTCTCCTTCACTTATGAAACTTAGTTTGGCTGGATATGAAATTCTGGGTTGAAAATTCTTTTCTTTAAGAATGTTGAATATTGGCCCCCACTCTCTTCTGGCTTGTAGAGTTTCTGCCGAGAGATCTGCTGTTAGTCTGATGGACTTCCCTTTGTGGGTAACCTGACCTGTCTTTCTGGCTGCCCTTAAGATTTTTTCCTTCATTTCAACTTTGGTGAATCTGACAATTATGTGTCTTGGAGTTTCTCTTCTCGAGGAATATCTTTGAGCATTCTCTGTATTTCCTGAATTTGATTGTTGGCCTGTCTTACTAGGTTGGGGAAGTTCTTCTGGATGATATCCTGAAGAGTGTTTTCCAACTTGGTTCCATTTTCCCCCTCACTTTCAGGCACCCCAATCAGATGTAGATTTGGTCTTTTTACATAATCCCATACTTTTTGAAGGCTTTGTTCATTTTTTTCTTCTTTTTCCTTTAGACTTCTCTTCTCGCTTCATTTCATTCATTTGATCCTCAGTCGCTGATACTCTTTCTTCCAGTTGATCGAGTCGGTTACTGAAGTTTGTGCATTTCTCACGTATTTCTTGTGTCATGGTTTTTATCTCTCTCAGTTCATTTATGG
>NW_012100899.1:498879-515064 GCF_000951045.1 Mandrillus leucophaeus | reverse complement strand
TCTCACTGGTCGGGCTGCAGCAGCTGACCAGCACCGATCGTCCGGCACTCCCCAGTGAGATGAACCCAGTACCTCAGTTGAAAATGCAGAAATCACCGGTCTTCTGTGTCGCTCGCGCTGGGAGTTGGAGACTGGAGCTGTTCCTATTCGGCCATCTTGCTCCGCCCCCCTCCATTGAACTCTTTTCTAACACTGTTTATGTTTAGCATGCAAAGGGATATTTGGGAGGGCTTTGAGGCTTACGATGTAAAAGGAAATAGCTTCAGATAGAAACTGGAGAGAGGCTTTCCAAGGAACTGCTCTGTGACCTGTGCATTCCACTCACAGTGTTATACCTCTCTTCACACAAAGGATTGGGGAATCCCTTTTGGAGAAAAAGCTACCAAGGGACATTCGGGAGTATATGGACTGCTTTGGTGAAAAAGGAAATATCTTCAGACAAAAGCTGTAAGGAAGAACTCTATGAATCCGCGTTTTGCTATGTTTATTCGTCTCACATAGATAAAGCCTTCTTTATATTACATAGCTTGGAAACTCTGTCATCGACGGAACCGTGAAGGGACATTCGGGAGGACATTCAGGACTATTTTGAAAATGGAAATATCTTCAGATAAAAACTGGTAAGAAGCATTCTGAGAAACTGCTTTGTCATATGTGCATTTGACTCAGGGAGTTTTACCTCTTTTGTCATAAGGCAGTGTTTGAACACGTTTCCTGTAAAACCAAAAAAGTGATATTTCGGAGCACATTGAAGACTATGATGAAAATTGAACCATCCTCAAATAAAACCCAGAAAGAAGCAGTCCAAGAAGCTGCTCTCTTGTGTGTACATTCATTTCTAAGAGTTAAAGCTTACACTACATTGCCCAATTTGGAAACTCTGTCTTTGAGGAATCTGAGAAGGGATATTAAGTGGCACCAGGAGGCCTGTGGTGAGCAAGGAAATGTCTTCCATTGAAAACTGGAGAGAAGCCTGCTGAGCAACTTCTTTGTGATGTGTGCATTCATCTTATAGAGATAAATCATTTCCTGGATTGAGCAGTTTGATATCACTGTTTCTGTGGAAAGTGAAAAAGGATATTTGGGAATGCTCTTTAGAATATGCTCTAAAAGAATTACCCTCAGACAAAAACCAGAAAGAAGCTTTCTGAGAAACTGTTCTGTGTCATGTGAATTCCACTCACACAGTTCAGCTTCTCTTTTCATTGAGGAATATTCTAACACTGTTTTTGTTTTATCTGAGAAGGGATATTCATTAGCACTTTGTGTCTTTTGGTGAAAACGGAAATATCTTCAGACAGAAACTGGAGAGAAGATTTCCAAGGGGCTGCTTTGTGATGTGTGCATTCCACTCACAGAATTTTACTTTTCTTTGCTTGGAGAATTGGTGAACTTCTTTTGGATAAAAAGCCACCAAATGATATTCGGGAGTATATGGATGGCTATGGTGAAAAAGGAAATATCCTCAGACAAAAACTGGAAAGAAGCTTTCTGTGAAACTGCTTTGTGATAGATATGTTTATTCCTCTCACATAGATAAAAATTCCTTTATATTACGCAGTTTGGAAACTCTGTCATGGATGGATAGGCGAAGGGACATTTGGGAACACATTCAGGACTATAGAGGAAAAGGAAATATCTTCAGATAAAAGCTGAAAAGAAGCTTTCTGTGAATCTGCTTTTTGCTATTTTTATTCATCTCACATAGATAACGTTTTCTTTACATTATGTAGCTTGGAAACACCGTCATGGACGGATCAGCTAAGTTACATTCGGGAGCACCTTCAGGACTATGGTGAAAAAGGAAATATATTCAAATAAAAACTGGAGAGAAGCTTTCTGAGAAAATGCTTTGTGATGTGTGCATTCCACTCCCGGAGTTACACCTTTTTCTCATAAGGCAGTGTTTGAACACTGTTCCTCTAAAACTGAAAAAGTGATATTTCAGAACGCATTAAGGACTATGGAGAAAAGTCAAATATCCTCAAATAAAATCCAGAAAGAAGCATTCCAGGAAACTGCTCTCTAACAATGTGCATTCATTTCACAGATTTAAAGCTTACACTAAATTGCCCAGTTTGGAAACTCTGTCTTTGAGGAATCTGCCAAGGGATACTAAGTGGAGCCCGGAGGCCTGTGGTGAGCAAGGAAAATTCTTCCGTTGAAAACTGGAGAGAATCTTTCTGAGCAACTGCTTTGTGATGTGTATTCATCACATAGAGATAAATCATCCTTTGGATTAAGCAGTTTGAAATCACTGTTCCTGTGGAATCTGTGGAAGGACATTTGGGAACGCTCTTCATAATATGGAGAAAAAAATATCCTCACATAAAAACCAGAAGGAAGCTTTCTGTGAAACTGTTATGTGTCCTGTGAATTCCTTTCACTCAAATATGCTTCATTTTTCATTGAGCAGTTTTCTAACACTGTTTATGTTTAGCGTGCGAAGGGATTTTCAGGAGCGCTTTGAGGCATACGGTGAAATAGGAAATATGTTCAGACCGAAACCGAAGAGAAGCTTTCCGAAGAACTGCTTTGTGACCCGTACATTCCACTCACAGTGTTATAACTCTCTTCTCATACAGCATCGGGGAAATTCTTTTGGAGAAAAAGTCACCAAGTGATATTCAGGAGCATGTTGATGCCTATGGTGAAAAGGGAAATAGCCTCAGATAAAAACTGGAAAGAAGCTTTCTATGAGACTGCTCTGTGATATGTGTATTTATCTCACATACATAAAGCTTTCTTTACATTGTGCAGCTTGGAAACTCTGTCATGGATGGATCCACGAAATGACATTCAGGAGCACATCCAAGACTATGGTGAAAAAGGAAATGTCTTCAGATAAAAGCTGGATAGAAGCTTTCTGTTAATCTGCTTTTTGCTATGTTTATTCATCTCACACAGATAAAGTTTTCTTTACATTACGCAGCTCGGAACATCCATCATGGATGGATCCACGAAGGGATATTAGGGATCACATTCGGGCCTATGGTGAAAAAGGAAATATCATCAGATAAAAATTGGACAGAAGTTTTCTGAGAAACTGCTTGTGATGTGTGCATTCCACTCAGGGAGTTATACCTTTCTTCTCCTAAGGCACTGTTTGAACACTGTTCCTGTAAATCTAAAAAAGTGATATTCTGAGCACATTGAAGGCTATGGTGAAAACTGAAATCTCATAAAATAAAACCCAGAAAGAAGCATTCCATGAAACTGCTCTCTGACATGTCCATTCATTTCACAGTGTTAGAGCTTACTCTGCATTTCCCAGTTTGGAAAGTCTGCCTTTGAGGATTCTGTGATGGGATAGTAAGTGGCAACCGGAGGCCAGTGGCGAACAAGAAAATATCTTCCATTGAAAATTGGAGAGAAGATCCCTGAGCAACTCTTTTGTGATGTTTGTATTCATCTCATAGAGTTAAATCATTCTTTGGATTGAGCAGTTTGAAATCACTGTTTCTGTTGTATCTTAGAAAAAACATTTGGGAAGCCTTTTTGGAATACCCTCAGAAAGCAATAACCTCAGATAGAAACCAGAAGGAAGCTTTCTGTGAAACTGTTCTATGTCACGTGAATTTCGCTTGCCCAGATAAGCTTCACTTTTCATTGAGCAGTAGTTTAACACTGTTTTTGTTTAGTCTGCGAAGGGATATTCGGTAGCTTTTGAAGCTTATGGTGAAAAAGGAAATATCTTCAGATAGAAACTGGATAGAAGCTTTCCAAGGAACTGTTTTGTGACGTGTACATTCCACTCACAGAATTATACCTTTCTACTCATAAAGGATTGGAGAATCCCTTTTGGAGAAAAAGCTACTAAAGGACATTCAGGAATATATGGACGGCTATGGTGAAAAAAATATATCCTCAGACAAAAACAGGAATGAAGATTTCAGTGAAACTGTTTTGTGAGAGATATGTTTATTTATCTCACACAGATAAAACTTTCCTTATATTAGGCAGTTTGGAAACTCCATCATGGACCCATCCATGAAGGGACATTTGGGAGTAGATTCAGGCCTATGCTGGAAAAGGAAATATCTTCAGATAAAAAGTCGATAGAAGCTTTCTGAGAAACTGCTTTGAGATGTGTACGTTCCACGCAGGGAATTATACCTGTTTTCTCATAAGACAGTGCTTTAGCAGTCTTCCTGTAAAACCAAAAAAGTAATATTTCAGAGCACATGGAAGACTATGGTGAACAGTGAAATATCCGGAAATAAATCCCAGAAAGAAGCACTCCAAGAAACTGCTCTCTGACATGTGCATTCATTACAGAGAGGTAAAGCTTACTCTACATTTCCAAGTTTGGAAAGTCTGTCTTTGAGGATTCCTCGAAGGGATATTAAGTCGCGACTGGAGTCCTGTGGCAGGCAAGGAAATGTCTTCCATTGAAAACTGGAGAGAAGCATTATGAACAACTGCGTTGTAATGTGTGGATTTTTCTCATAGAGTTAAATCATTCTTTGGATTGAGCAGTTTGAAATACTCTTTCTGTGAAACCTGAGAAAGGACATTTGGGAATCCTCTTTAGAATATGGAGAAAGAAATATCCTCAGATAAAAACCAGAAGGAAGCTTTCTGTGAATCTGCTATGTGTCGTGTGAATTCCTCTTGCTCAGTTAAGCTTCTCTTTTGATTGAGCAGGTTTCTAACACTGTTTTTCTTTAGCGTGCAAAAGAATATTCAGGAGCGCTTTGAGACTTACAGTGAAAAAGGAAATATGTTCAGATACAAACTGGAGAGAGGCTTTCTGAGGAAATCCTTTGTGAAGTGTGCATTCCACTCACAGTGTTATACCTCTGTTCTCATACGGCATCGGGGAAGCCCTTTTGGAGAAAAGTTACCAAGGTGTATTCGGGAGCATGTTGATGCCTATGTTGAAAAGGTTAATAGTCTCAGAGAAAAAGAGAAAAAAAGCTTTCTGTGAAACTGCTCTATATTATGTGTATTCATCTCACACAGATAAAGCTTTCTTTACATTACGCAGCTTGGAAACTCTGTCATGGACGATTCCGTGAAGTGGCATTCAGGAGCATATTCAGGACTAGGATAAAAAAGGAAATATCATCAGATAAAAATAGCAAAGAAACTTTCTGTGAACGTGTTTTTTGCTATGTGTACTAATCTCACATACATAAAGTTTTTATGTTATGCAGTTTGGAAACTAAGTCACGGACTGACTGGCGAAGGGACATTCGTGAGCACATTCGGGACTCTGGTGAAAAAGGAAATATCTTCAGATAAAAACTGGAAACAAGCATTGTGTGAATCTGCTTTTTGCTATGTTTATTCACCTCGCATAGATAAAGGTTTCTTTACATTACGCAGCTCAGAAAGTCTGTCATGGACGGATCCGCGAAGGGACATTCGGGAACACATTCAGGACTATGGTGAAAAAGGAAATATCTTCAGATAAAAACAAGAGAGAAACTCTGAGAAAGTACTTTGTGCTGTGTGCATTCCACTCAGGTAGTTATACCTCTTTTCTCATAAGGCAGTGCTTGAACATTGTTCCTCTAAAACCGAAAAAGTGATATTTCGGATCACTTTAAAGAGTATGGCCAAAAGTAAACTATCCTCAAATAAAATCCAGTAAGAAGCATTCTAAGAAAATGCTCTCTTATATGTACATTTATTTCACAGAGATAAAGTTTACTCTACGTTGCCTAGTTTGGAAACTCTCTCTTGAGGAATCTGTGAAGGGATACTAATTGGCCCCCAGAGGCCTGTGGTGAGCAAGGAAATGTCTTTCCGTGGATACTGGAGAGAAGCTTTCTGAGCAACTGCTTTGTGATGTGTATATTCATCTCATAGAGTTAAATCATTCTTTGATTTGAGCAGTTTGAAATCACTGTTTCTGTGGAAACTAAAAAGGACACTTGGGAACACTCTTTAGAATATGGAGAAAGAAATATCCTCAGATAGAAACCAGAAGGAAGCTTTCTGTGAAACTGCTATGTGTCATGTGAATTCCTCTTGCTCAGTTAAGTTTCTCTTGTCATTCAGCAGTTCACTATCACTGTTTATGTTTAGCGTTTGAAGGGATATTCGGAAGCACTTTGAGACTTATGGTGAAAAAAGAAATATGCTCAGATAGAAACTGGAAAGAAACTTTAAGAGGAACTGCTTCATGACGTGCGCATTCCACTCACAGTGTTATACCTCTTTTCTCATACAGCATTGGGGAAATCTTTTTGGAGGAAAAGGTACCAAGGGATATTCAGGGGCAAATTGACGAATATGACGTAAAGGGAAATAGCCTCAGACTAAAACATGAAAGAAGTTTTCTCTAAAACTGCTCTGTGATATGTGTATTCTTCTCACATAGATAAAGCTTTCTTTACATTACACAGCTTGGAAACTCTGTCATGGACGGATCCACAAAGGGACATTCGGGAGAATATTCTGGACTATAGTGCAAAAGGAAATATCTTCAGATAAAAACTGGAAAGAAGCTTTCTGTGAATTTGCTTTTTGCTATGTTTATTCATCTCACATAGATAAAGCTTTCTTTACATTATGCAGCTTGGAAACTGTGTCATTGACGGATCTGCAAAGGGATATTCAGAGTACATTCAGGCCTATGCTTAAAACAGAAATACCTTCAGATAAAAACTGGAGAGAAGTTTTCTGAGAAACTGCTTTGTGAGGGGTGCATTCCACTCAGGGAATTATACCGCTTTTCTCATAAGGCACTGTTTGAACTCTGTTCCCATAAAACTGAAAAAGTGATATTGTGGAGCGCATTGAAGACTATGGCAAAAGTGAAATATTCTCAAATAAAATTCAGAAAGATTCGTTTCAAGAAACTGCTCTCTGATAAGTGCATTCATTTCACTGAGTTAAAGCGTACTCTATGTTGCCCAGTTTGGAAACTTTGTCTTTGAGGAATCTGCAATGGGATATTATGTGGCTCTTGGAGGCCTGTGGTGAGGAAGGAGATGCCTTCCATTGAAAACTGGAGAGAAGCGTTCGGAGCAACTGCTTTGTGATGTGTGTATTATCCTCATAGAGTTAAACCATCCTTTGGATTGAAGAGTTTGAAGTCACTGTTTCTGTGGAACCTGAGAAAGGACATTTGGGAACACTCATTAGAATATACTGAAAAAGAAATACCCTCAGATAAAAAACAGAAGGACCCTTTCTGGGAGACTGCTCTGTTTAGTCTGTGAAGGGATATTTGGGAGTGCTATGAGGCTTATGGTGAAAATGGAAATATCTTCAGATAGAAACTGGAGAGAAGCTTTCTGAGGAGCTGCTTTCTGATGTGTACATTTCACTCACAGAGTTATACCTTTCTTTTCATAGAGGATTTGGGAATCCCTTTTGGAGAAACAGCTACCAAGGGACATTGGGGAGTACATGTACGGTTTTTGTGAAAAAGGAAATATCCTCAGACAAAAACTGGAAAGAAGCTTTCTGTAAAACTGCTTTGTGATATACATATTTATCCTCCCACATAGACAAAACTTTTTTATATTATGCAGTTTGGAAACTCCATCATAGATGGATTCATGAAGGAAAATTCAGGAGCATATTTAGGCCTATGGTGAAAAAGGAAATATCTTTAGATAAACACTGGAGAGAGGCTTTCTGAGAAAGTGCTTTGTGATGTGTGTATTCCACTCAGGGGTTATACCTCTTTGATCATAAGGCAGTGTTTGAACACTGCTCCTGTAAAACCAAAAAAGTGATATTTCAGAGCACATTGAGGACTACGGCGAAAGGTGAAATATCCTCAAATAAAACCCAGAAAGAAGTGTTCCAAGAAAATGCTCTCTGATATGTGTATTCACGTCACAGAGTTCAAACTTACTCTACATTTCCCAATTTGAAATCTGCAGATTTGAGGAATCTGCGAAGGGATATTAAGTGGTGCTCTTTTGCCTGTGGTGAGCAAGGAAATGTCCTTTGATGAAAACTGCAGAGAAGCTTTCTGAGCAACTGCTGTGTGATGTGTGTGTTCATCTCATTGAATTAAATTATTCTTTGGATTTAGCAGTTTGAATTCACTACTTCTGTGGAATCTGAGGAGGGAAATTTGGGAATGATCTTTAGAATGTGGAGAAAGTAATATCCTCAGATAAAAACCAGAAGGAAGCTTTCTGTGAAACTGCTGTGTGTCGTGTGAATTCCTCTTGCTCAGTGAAGCTTCTCTTTTCATTGAGCAGTTTACTAACATTGTTCATGTTTAGCATACGAAGGGATATATGGGAGCACCTTGAGGCTTACGGTAAAAAAAGAAATACGTTCTGACAGAAACTGGAGAGAGGCTTTCCGAGGTGCTGTTTGTGACGTGTGCATTCCACTCACAGTGTTATACCTCTCCTCTCATACAGCATCTAGGAAACCCATTCTGTGAAACTGTTCTTAGATATGTGTATTCATCTGACATAGATAAATCTTTCTCTACTTTATGCAGCTTGGAAACCCTGTCATGGATGGATCCGTGAAGGGATATTTGGGAGCACATTCAGGACTATGGTGAAAAAGGAAATATCTTCAGATAAAAACTGGAAAGAAGTTTTCTGTGAATCTGCTTTTTGCTGTGTTTATTCATCTCACATAGATAAAACTTTCTTTATGTTGCACAGCTTGGAAACTCCATCATGAACGGATCCACGACGGGATATTCGAAAGCGCATTCTGGACTATTGCGAAAAAGGAAATATATTCAGATAAAAACTGGAGAGAAGCTTTCTGAGAAACTGCTTTTTGTTGTGTGGATTCTACTCAGGGTGTTATAACTCTTTTCTCATAAGGCAGTGTTTGAACACTGTTCCTTTAAAATGAAGAAGTGATATTTTGGAGTGCATTGAAGACTATGGTGAAAAGTGATATATCCTCAAATAAAACCCTGAATGAAACATACCGAGAAACTGATCGCGGATATGTGCATTGATTTCACAGAGGTAAAGCTTACTCTACATTGCCCAGTTTGCCAATATTGTCTTTCAGGGATCTGCGAAGGGATATTAAGTGGTGCCCGTTCGCCTGTGGTGAGGAAGGAAATGTCTTTCGATGAAAACTGCAGAGAAACTTTCTTAGCAACTGCTTTGTGATGTGTGTATTCATCTCATAGAGTTAAATTATTCTTTGGATTGAGCAGTTTGAATACACTGCTTCTGTGGAATCTGAGGAGGGACATTTGGGAATGATCTTTAGAATACGGAGAATGTAATATCCTGAAATAACAACCAGAAGGAAGCTTTGTTCATTGAGCAGTTTTCTAACTTTGCTCATGTTTAGCGTATGAAGGAATATACGGGAGCACCTTGAAGCGTACGGTGAAAAATAAAATATGTTCAGAGAGAAACTGGAGAGAAGCTTTCCGCGGAACTGCTTTGCGACATGAGCATTCCACTCACAGTGTTATACCTCTCTTCTCATACAGCATTGGGGAAATCCTTTAGTAGAAAAAGGTACATAGGACTATTCAGGAGCATATTGATGCCTATGGTGAAAAGGGAAATATCTACACACAAAAACTGGAAAGAAGATTTCTGTGAAACTGCTCAGTGATGTATGTATTCATCTCACATAGATAGACCTTCCTTTACATTACACAGCTTGGAAACTTTGTCATGGATGGATTCACGAAGCACGTTCGGGAACATATTCAGTAGTATGAAAAAGGAATATCTTCAGATAAAAACTGGAAAGAAGCTTTCTGTGAATCTGTTTCTTGTTTTGTTTATTCATCTCACATAGATAAAGCTTTCGTTGCATTACGCAGCTTGGAAATTCTGTCATGGATGGATCCGCGAAGGAATATTTGGGATCACATTCTTGCCTATGGTAAAAAAGGAAATATCATCAGATAAAAACTGGAGAGAAGCTTTCTGAGAAACTTCTTTGTGGTGTGTGCATTCCACTCAGGGAGTTATAACTCTTTTCTCATAAGACAGTGTTTCAACACTGTTCCTGAAAAACAGAAAAAGTGATATTTCGGAGTGCTTTGAAGACAATGCGAAAAGTGAAATATCCTCGAATAAAACACAGAAAGAAGCATTCCAAGAAACTACTCTGTGATATGTGCTTTCATTTAACAGAGCTAAAGCTTTCCCTATGTTGCCCAGTTTGGAAACTCTGTCTTTGAGGAATCTACGCAGGGATATTAAGTGGCACTGGAGGCCTATGGCGAGCAAGAAAATGTCTTCCGTTGAAAACTGGGAGAAGCTTTCTGAGCAACTGCTTTGTGATATGTGTATTCATCCCATAAAGATAAATCATTCTTTAGATTGAGCAGTTTGAAATCACTATTTCTGTGGAACCTGGGAGAGCACATTTGGGAACACTCTTTAAAATATGCTGAAAAAGAAATACCCTCTGATAAAAATCAGAAGGAAGCTTTCTGTGAAACTGCTCTATGTCACGTGAATTCCACTCGCACAGTTAAGCTTCTCTTTTCATTGAACAATATTCTAACACTGTGTTTACTCTGCAAAGAGATATTCGAACCGCTTTGAGGCTTACGGTGAAAAAACTAATATATTCGGATAGAAAGTGGAGAGAAGTATTCCGAGGAACTGCTTTGTGACGTGTGCATTCCATTCACATATTTATACCTTTCTTCTCATAGAGAATTGGGGAATCTCTTTTGGAGAAAAAGCTACCAAGGGACATTTGGGAGTATATGGACGGCTATGGTGGAAAAGTAAACATCCTCAGACAAAAACTGGAGAGAATCTTTCTGTGAAATTGCTTTGTGATAGATATGTTTATTCAAATCAAAGAGATAAAACTTTCCTTACATTATGCAGTTTGTATACTCCCTCATGGACAGGCCCGCAAAAGGACGTTCTTGAGCACATTCAAGCCTATGGTGAAAAAGGAAATATCTTCAGATAAAAACTGGAGAGAAGCTTTCTGAGAAACTGCTTTGTGATGTGTGCTTTCCACTCAGAAAATTATACCTCTTTTCTAATAAGGCAGTGTTTGAGCACCATTCCTGTAAAAATGAAAAAGTTATTTCAGAATGCATTGAAGACTATGGCAAAAAATGAAGTATCTTCAAATAAAACCGAGAAAGAATCATTCCAAGAAACTGCTCTCGGACATGTGCATTCCTTTCACAGAATTAAAGCTTACTCTACATTGCCCAGTTTGGAAACTCTGTCTTTGAGGAATCTGTGAAGGGATATTAAGTGGCTCCCAGAGGTCTGTGGTGAGCAAGGAAATGTCTTCCTTTGAAAACTGGAGAGAAGCTTTCTGAGCAACTGCTTTGTGATGTGTGTATTCATCTCATAGAGTAAAACCATTCTTTGGATTGAACAGTTTGAAATCACTGTTTATGTGGAATCTGAGGAAGCACATTTGGGAACGCTCTTTAGAATATGGAGAACTAAATATCCTCAGAGGAAAACAAGAAGGACGCTTTCTGTGAAACTGCTGTGTGTCATGTGATGTTCGGGAGTGCTGTCAGGCTTACAATGAAAAAGGAAATATCTTCAGATAGAAAATGGAGAGAAGCTTTCCGAGGAACTGCTTTGTGATGTGTGCATTCTACTCAGAGTGTTATACCTGTCTTCTCATACAGCAGTGGGAAAACATTTTGGAGAAAAAGATAGCAAGGGATATTCGGGAGCATATTGACGTCTATGATGAAAAAGGAAATAGCCTTAGATAAAAACTGGAAAGAAGCTTTCTGTGAAACTGATTTATGATATGTGTATTCATCTCACACAGATACAGCTTTCTTTACATTGTGCAGCTTAGAAACTCTGTTATGGATGGATCCGTGTAGGGACATTCAGGAGCACATTCATAACTGTGCTGAAAAAGGAAATATCTTCAGATAAAAACCGGAAATAAGTTTCCGTGAATCCACTTTTTGCTATGGTTATTCATCTCACATAGACAAAGCTTTCTTTACATTACGCAGCATGGAAACTCCGTCATGGACGGATCCACAAAGGGATATTCAGGATCACATTCATGCCTATGGTGAAAAAGGAAATATCTTCAGATAAAAAGTGGAGAGAAGCTCTCTGAGAAACTGTTTTGTGGTGTGTGCATTTCACTCAACGAGTTTTACCTCTTTTCTCATAAGGCAGTGTTTGAACACTGTTCCTGTAAAACCGAAAACGTGATATTATGGAGTGCATTGAAGACTATGGCGAAAAGAGAACTCTCCTCAAATAAAACCCAGAAGGAAGCATTCCAAGAAACTATTTTCTGATATGTGCATTCATTTCACAATGTTAAAGCAGACTCTACATTGCCCAGTTTGGAAACACTGTCTTTCAGGAATCTGCAAAGGGATATTAAGAGGCTCCCGGAGGCCTATGGTGAGGAAGGAAATGTCTAACGTTGAAAACTGGAAAGAAGCTTTCTGAGCAGCTGCTTTGTGTTGTGTGTATTATTCTCATAGAGTTAAATCATTCTTTGAATTGAAGAGTTTGAAATCACTGTTTCTGTGGAATCTGAGAAAGGATATTTGGGAATACTCATTAGAATATGCTGAAAAAGAAATGCCCTCAGATAAAAAACTGAAGGAAGCGTTCTGTGGGACTGCTCTGTGTCGTTTGAATTCCACTACAGAGTTCAGCTTCTTTTCTCATTGAACAGTATTCTAACACTGTTTTTCTTTAGTGTGTAAAGGGATATTTGGAAGTACTTTGAGGTTTATGGTGAAAATGGAAATATCTTCAGATAGAAACAGGAAAGAAGCTTTCTGAGGAGCTGCTTTGTGACATGTGCACTCCACTCAAAGAATTTTACCTTTCTTCTCATAGAGGATTGGGGAATCCCTTTTGGAGAAAAAGCTACCGTGAGACATTTGGGAGTATATAGATGGCTATAATTAAAAATGAAATATCGTCAGACAAAAACTGGAAAGAAATTTTCTGTGCAACTGCTTTGTGATAGATATGTTTATTGATTTCACACAGATAAAACCTTTTTATATTACGCAGTTAGGAATCTCCGTCATGGATGGATCCGCAAAGGGACACTTGGGAGCATATTCAGGCCTATGGTGAAAAAGGAAATATCTTCAGATAAAAACAGGAGAGAAACTCTGAGAAACTACTTTGTAACGTGTGCATTCCACTCAGGTAGTTATATCTCTTCTCATAAGGCAGTGTTTGAACACTGTGCCTGTAAAACCGAAAAAGTGATATTTTGGAGCACTTTAAAGACTATGGCCAAAAGTGAACTATCCTCAAATAAAATCCAGAAGGAATTGTTCTAAGAAATTGCTCTCTTATATGTGCATTTATTTCACAGATAAAGCTTAATCTATGCTGCCCAGTTTGGAAAGCCTCTCTTGAGGAATCTGCGAAGGGATATTAATTGGCACCCAGAGGCCTGTGTGAGCAAGGAAATGTCTTCCATTGAAAACTGGAGAGAAGCTTTCTGAGCAACTGCTTTGTGACGTGTGCATTCATCTCGTAGAGTTAAATCATTCTTTTGATTGAGCATTTTGAAATCACTGTTTCTATGGAATCTGAGTTAGGACATTTGAGAATGCTCCTTAGAATATGGAGAAAGAAATATCGTCAGATAAAAACCAGAAGGAAGATTTCTGTGAAACTGCTGTGTATCGTGTGAATTCTTCTCGCTCAGTTAAGGTTCTCTTTTCATTGACCAGTTCTCTAACACTGTTTATGTTTAGCGACTGAAGGGATATTCGGAAGCACTCGAGACTTAAGGTGAAAAAGGAAATATGTTCAGATAGAAACTGGAGAGAAGGTTTAAGAGGAATTGCTTTGTGACGTATGCATTCCACTCAAAGTGTTATACCTCTCTTCTCATACAGCATCAGGGAAGCCCTTTTGGAGGAAAAGGTACCAAGGGATATTCGGAGGCATATTGATGAACATGGTGAAAAGGGAAATAGCCTCAGACTAAAACTGGAAAGAAACTTTCTGTGAAACTGCTCTGTGATATGTGTATTCTTCTCACATAGGTAAAGCTTTCTTTACATTACGTTGCTTGGGACCTCTGTCATGGACGGATCCGTGAAGGGATACTCGGGATCACATTCTGGTCTATGGTGAAAAAGGAAATAACGTCAGATAAAAACTGCAGAGAAGCTTTGTGAGAAACTGCTTGGTGATGTGTGCATTCCACTCAGGGATTTATACCTTTCTTCTAATAAGGCACTGTTTGAACACTTTTTCTGTAAAAGTAAAAAAGTGATGTTTGGAGCACGTTGAAGACTATGGCAAAAAGTGAAATGTGGTCCAATAAAACCCAGAAAGAAGTGTTCCAAGAAACTACTCTCTGACATGTCCATTCATTTCAAAGAGTTAAAGCTTACTCTACATTTCCCAGTTTGGAAAATCTATCTTTGAGGATTCTAGGAAGGGATATTAAGTAACAACAGGAAGTCTGTGGCGAGCAAGGAAATGTCTTCCATTGAATATTGGAGAGAAGCTTTCTGAGCAACTCTTTTGTGATGTTTGTATTCGTCTCATAGAGTTAAACCATTCTTTGGATTGAGGAGTTTGAAATCACACTTTTTGTTGAATCTGAGAAAGGACATTTGGGAATGCACTTTAGAATATCCAGAAAAAAAATAACCTCAGATAGAAACCTGAAGGAAGCTTTCTGTGACACTGCTCTGTGTCATGTGAATTCCATTCGCACAGTTAAGCTTCTGTTTTCATTGAGCAGTATTCTAACACTGTTTTTGTTTAGTCTGCAAGGGGATATTTGGGATCGCTTTGAGGCTTATGGTGAAAAAGGAAATATCTTCAGAGAGATACCAGAGAGAAGTTTTCCGAGGAGATGCTTTGTGACATGTGCATTCCACTCACAGAATTGTACCTTTCTTCTCATAGAGGATTTAGGAAACTCTTTTGGAGAAAAATCTACCAAGGGATATTTGGGAGTTTATGGATGGCTATGGTGAAAAAGAAATATCCTCAGGCAAAAACTGGAAAGAAGATTTCTGTGAAACTGTTTTGTGATAGGTATATTTATTCATCTCACATAGATGAATCTTTCCTTATATTACGCAGGTTGGAAATTTTGTCATGGATGGATCCACGAAGGGACATTTGGGATCACATTCAGGTCTAGGGAGAAAAAGGAGATATCAGCAGACGTAAACTGGATAGAAGCTTTCTTAGAAACTGCTTTGTGATGTGTGCATTCCACTCAGGGAGTTATACCACTTTTCTCCTAAGGCAGTGTTTGAAAACTCTTCCTGTAAAAATGAAAATGTAATATTTCAGAGCGCATGGAAGACTATGGCAAAAAGTGAAATATCCTGAAATAAAACCCAGAAATAAGCATTTCAAGAAACTGCTCTCTGACATGTGCATTCATTCAGAGGGTTAAAGATTACTCTACATTGCCCAGTTTGAAAAGTCTGTTTTTGAGGATTCTGCAAAGGGATATTAAGTGGCAACTGGAGGCCTGTGGCAAGCAAGGAAATGTCTTTTGGTGAAAACTGAAGAGAAGCTTTCAGAGCCACTGCTTTGTGATGTGTGTATTCATCTCATAGAGTTAAATCATTCTTTGGATTGAGCAGTTTGAAATAACTCTTTGTGTGGAACCTGAGAAAGGACATTTGGAGATGTTCTAAAGAATATTCTGAAAAAGAAATACTCTCTGATAAAAACCAGAAAGAAGCTTTCTGTGAAACTACTCTGTGTCATGTAAATTCCGATTGTTGAGATAAGCTTCTGTTTTCCTTGAGTAGTATTCTAACACTGTTTTATTTTAGTCAGCTAGGGGATACTCAGGAGCACTTTGAGGCTTATGATGAAAACGGAAATATCTTCGGATAAGAAACTAGAGAGAATATTTCAGAAGAGCTGCTTTGTGATATGTGCATTCCTTGCACAGTTACACTTTTCTTCTCATAGAGGATTGGGGAATCCCTTTTGGAGAAAAAGCTACCACGGGACATTCGGGAGTATACGGACGAATATGGTGAAAAAGGAAATATCCTAAGACAAAAACTGGAAAAAAGGTTTCTGTGAAACTGCTTTGCGATAGATATGTTTATTCATCTCACATAGATAAAACTCCTTCTATTACGCAGTTTTGAAACGCCGACATGGACGGAGTCACAAAGGGACACTCGGGAGCACATTCAGGCGTATGATGAAAAAGGAAATATCTTCAAATAAAAACTGGAGAGAAGCTTTCTGAGAAACTGCTTTGTGACGTGTGCATTCCACTCAGCGAGATTTACCTCTTTACTCATAAGGCAGTGTTTGAACA
>NW_012100899.1:492172-498354 GCF_000951045.1 Mandrillus leucophaeus | reverse complement strand
TTGAAGAATCTGTGAATGGATATAAAGTGGCACCCAGCGACTTGTGGTGAGCAAGGAAACGTCTTCCGATGAAAACTGGAGAGAAGCTTTCTGAGCAACTGCTTTGTGATGTGTGCATTCATCTCATAGAGTTCAACCATTCTTTGGATTGAGCTGTTTGAAATCAACGATTTCGTGGAATCTGAGGAAGGACATTCCTGAATGCTCCTTAGAATATGGAGAAAGAAATATCCTCAGGTAAAATCCAGAAGGAAGCTTTCTTTGAAACTACTCCATGTCATCTTAATTCCTCTCACTTAGTTAAGTCCCTCTTTTCATTGAGCAGTTTTCTAACCCTGTTTATGTTTAGCATGTGAAGGGATATTTGGGAGCACTTTGAGGCCTACGGTGAAAAAGGAAATATGTTCAGACCGAAACTGGAGAGAAGCTTTCTGAGGAACTACTTTGTTACGTGTGCATTCCACTCAAAGTGTTATACCTCTCTTCTCATACAGCATTGGGGAAACCCTTTTGGAGAAATACTAACCAAGTGATATTCGCAAGCATGTTGATGCCTATGGTGAAAAGGGAAATAGCTTCAGACAGAAACTGGAAAGAAGCTCTCTATGAAACTGCTCTGAAATATGTGTATTCATCTCACATAAATAAAGTTTTCTTTACATTACGCAGCTTGGAAACTCTGTAATGGACGGAACCACGAAGGGACATTCGGGAGGGCATTCAGGACTATGGTAAAAAAGGAAATATGTTCAGATAAAAACTGAAGAGAAGCTTTCTGTGAATCTGTTTTTTGCTATGCTTATTCATCTCACATAGATAAAGCTTTCTTTACATTATGCAGCTTGGAAACTCTGTCATGGACGGATCCGAGAAGGGACATTGGGGAGCACCTTCAGGACTATGATGAAAATGGAAATATCTTCAGATAATTACCGCACAGAAACTTTCTGAGAAACTGCTTTGTGATGTGTGCATTCCACTCAGGGAGTTATACATCCTTTCTCACAAGGCAGTGTTTGAACACTGTTCCTGTAAAACCGAAAAAGTGATATTTTGGAGTACATTGAACACTATGGTGAAAAGTGAGGTATCCTCAAGTAAAACCCAGAAAGAAACGTTCCAAGAAACTACTTTCTGATATGTGCATTCACTTCACAGAATTAAAGCGTACTCTACATTACCCAGTTTGCAAACTCTGTCTTTGAGGAATATGCGAAGGGATATTAAGTGGTGCCCCGGACACCTGTGGTGAGTAAGGAAATGGTTCCGATGAAAACTGGAGAGAAGCTTTCTGAGCAACTGCTTTGTGATGTGTGGATTCATCTCATAAAGTTAAACCATTCCTTGGTTTGAACAGTTTGAAATCACTGTTTCTGTGGTATCTGAGGAAGGACATTTGGGAACACTCTTTGGATTATGGAGAAAGAAATATCCTCAGATGAAAACCAGAAGTAAGCTTTGTGTGAAACTGCTCTGAGTCATGTGATTTCCACTCACCCAGTTAAGCTTCTCTTTTCCTTTAGCAATATTCTAACAGTGTGTTTAGTCTGCGAAGGGATATTCGGGAGTGCTTTGAGGCTTATGGTGAAAACGGAAATATCTTCAAATAGACACTAGAGAGAAACTTTCCGAGGAGCTACTTTGTGACGTGTGGATTCCATTCACAGAGTTATACATTTCTTCTCGTATAAGATTGGGGAATCCCTTTTGGAGAAAAAGCTACCAAGGGACATTCAGGAGTATATACGTGGCTATTGTGAAAAAGGAATTATCCTCAGACAAAAACGGGAAAGAAGCTTTCTGGGAAACTGCTTTGTGATAGATATGTTTATTCATCTCACATAGATAAAACTTTCTTTATATTATGCAGTTTGGAAACTCCGTCAAGAACAGATCCGCAAAGGGACATTTGGGAGCACTTTCAGGCCTATGGTGAAAACAGAAATCTCTTCATATAAAAATTGGAGAGAAGCTTTCTGAGAAACTACTTTGTGATGTGTGCATTCCACTCAGGGAGATATACCTCTTTTCTCATAAGGCAGTGTTTCAACACTGTTCCTGTAAAACCAAAAACATGATATTTTGTAGCACATTGAAGACTACTATGAAAAGCGAACTCTCCTCAAATAAAACCCAGAAGGAACTGTTCCAACAAACTGCTCTCTGATATGTGCATTCATTTCACAGAATTAAAGCTTACTCTACAGTTCCCAGTTTGGAAACTCTGTCTTTTAGGAATCTATGAAGGGATATTAAGTGGCTCCCAGAGGACTATGGTGAGCAAGAAAATATCTTTCTTTGAAAACCAGAGAGCAGATTTCTGAGCAACTGCTTTGTGACGTGTGTATTCACCTCATAGATTTAAACCATTCTTTGGATTGAGCAGTTTGAAATCACTGTTTCTGTGGTATCTGAGGAAGGACATTTGGGAACACGCTTTGGAATATGGAGAACGAAATATCCTCAAATGAAAACCAGAAAGAAGCTTTCTGTGAAACTGCTCTCGGTCATGTGACTTCAACTCACACAGTTAAGCTTCTCGTTTCATTGAGCAGTAGTCTAACACTGTGTTTAGTCTGCAAGGGGATATTCGGGAGCGCTTTGAAGCTTATGGTGAAAACGGAAATATTTTCAAATAGGTACTAGAGAAAAGCTTTGTGAGGAGCTGCTTGGTGACGTGTGCATTCCACTCACAGAGTCATACTTTTCTTCTCATAGAGGATTGAGGAATCCCGTCTGGAGAAAAAGCTACCAAGGGACATTCAGGAGTATACAGAAGGCTATTGTGAAAAAGGAATTATCCTCAGACAAAAACGGGAAAGAAGCTTTCTGGGAAACTGCTTTGTGATAGATATGTTTATTCATCTCACATAGATAAAACTTTCTTTATATTACGCAGTTTGGAAACTCCATCAAGGACAGATCTGCAAAGGGATATTCGGGAGCACTTTCAGGCCTATGGTGAAAACGGAAATCTCTTCATATAAAAATTGGAGAGAAGCTTTCTGAGAATCTACTTTGTGATGTGTGCATTCCACTCAGGGAGATATACCTCTTTTCTCATAAGGCAATGTTTCAACACAGTTCTTGTAAAATCGAAAACGTGATATTTCGTAGTGCATTGAAGACTACGGCGAAAAGAGAACTCTCCTCAAATAAAACCCAGAAAGAAACATTCCAAGAAACTGCTCTGTGATATGTGCATTCATTTCGGAGAAATAAAGCTTACTGTACATTGCCCAGTTTGGAAACTCTGCCTCTTAAGAATCTGCGAAGGGATATTTAGTGGCTCCCAGACGACTGTGGTGAGCAAGAAAATGTCTTCCTTTGAAAACTGGAGAGAAGTTTTCTGAGCAACTGCTTTGTGGCCTGTGGGTTCATCTCATAGAGTTAAACCATTCTTTGGATTGAGTCCTTTGAAATCACTGTTTGCTTGGAATCTGAGGATGGTCATTTGAGAATGCTCTTTAGAATATGGAAGACTAAATATCCTCAGATAAAAACAAGAAGGACGCTTTCTGTGAAACTTCTGTATGTCATGTGAATTCCTCTCGCTCAGTTAAGCTTCTCTTGCATTGCCCAGTTTTCATACTGTTTATGTTTAGCGTGTGAAGGGATATTCAGGAGCGCTTTCAGCCTTACAGTGAAAAAGGAAGTATCTTCAGATAGAAAATGGAGAGAAGCTTTCCGAGGAACTGCTTTGTGATGTGTGCATTCCACTCAAAGTGTTATACTTCTCTACTCATACAACATCGTGAACACATTTTGGACAAAAAGGTAGCAAGGGATATTCGGGAGCATATTGATGCCTATGGTGAAACAGAAAATAGCCTCAGACAAAAACTGGAAAGAAGCTTTCTGTGAAACTAATCTGTGATATGTGGATTCATCTCACATAGATAAAGCTTTCTTTACATTATGCAGCTTGGAAACTCTGTCATGGACGGATCTGTGAGGGGACATTTGGGAGCACATTCAGGAGTATGGTGATAATGGAAATATTTTCAGATAATTACTGCAGAGAAACTGTCTGAGAAACTGCTTTGTGATGTGTACATTGCACTCAGGGAGTTATACCACTTTTTTCATAAGGCAGTGTTTGACCATGGTTCCTGTAAAACCGAAAAGGTGATATTTCAGAGCGCATAGAAGACTATGGCGAAAATTGAACTATTCTCAAGTAAAACCCAGAAAGAAGCGTTCCAAGAAGCTGCTGTCTCATATGTGCATTCATTTCACAGAAATAAATCTTAATCTACATTGCCCAGTTTGGAAACCCTGTTTCTGAGGAATCTGCGAAGGGATATTAAGTGTCACCTGGAGGCCTGTGATGAGCAAGGAAATGTCTTCTGTTGAAAACTGGAGAGAAGCTTTCTGAGCAACTGCTTTGTGATGTGTGCATTCATCTTATAGAGTTAAATCATTCTTTGGATTGAGCAGTTTGAAATCACTGTTTCTTTGGAACTTGAGAAAGGCCATTTGGAAACAGTCTTTAGCATATGCTGAAAAAGAAATACCCTCAGATAATAACCAGAAGGAAGCTTTCTGTGAAACTGCTCTCGGTCATGTGAATTCCACTCACACAGTTCAATTTCTGTTTTCATTGAGCAGTATTCTAACAGTGTTTTTGTTTAGTCTGCGAAGTGATATTCGTTAGCACTTTGAGGCTTATGGTGAAAACGGAAATATCTTCAGACAGAAACAGGGAAGAAGCTTTCTGAGGAGCTGCTTTGTGACGTGTGCATTCCACTCACAGAGATATACATTTCTTCGCTTAGAGGATTGGTGAACCTCTTTTGGAGAAAAAGCCACCAAGGGACATTCAAGAGTATATGGACAGCTATCATGAAAAAGGAAATATCCTCAGAGAAAAACTGGAAAGAAGCTTTGTGTGAAACTGCTTTGTGATAGATATGTTTATTCATCTCACATAGATAAAACTTTGTTTATGTTACACAGTTTGGAAATTCCATCATGGACGGATCGGCGAAGGGACATTCGAGAGCACATTCAGGCCTATGGTGAAAAAGGAAATATCTTCAGACAAAAAATTGAGAGAAGCTTTCTTAGAAATTGCTGTGTGACGTGTGCATTCCACTCAGGGAATTATACCTCTTTTCCAATAAGGCAGTGTTTGAATACTGTTCCTATAAAACCGAAAAAATGATATTTCGGAGATCCTTAAAGACTATAGCGAAAAGTGAAATATCCTCAAATAAAACCCAGGAAGAAGCATTCCAAGAAATTGCTTTTTCATATATGTAATCATTTCACAGAGGTAAAGATTACTCTACATTGCCCAGCTTGGAAATTCTGTCTTTGAGGCATCTATGAAGGGATATTTAGTGGCGCCCAAGGCCTGTGGTGAGCAAGGAAATGTCTTCCATTGAAAACCGGAGAGAAGCTTTCTGAGCAACTGCTTTGTGATCTGTGTATTCACCTCATAGAGGTAAACCATTCTTTGGATACAGCAGTTTGAAATCACTGCTTCTGTGGAATCTGAGGAAGGACATTGGGAACGCTCTTTAGAATATGGAGAAAGAAATATCGTCGGGTAAAAACCAGAAGAAAGTTTTCTGTGAAAATGCTCTGTGTCTTGTGAATTCCTCTCACTCAATTAAGCTTCTCTTTTCAATGAGCAGTTTTAAAACACGGTTTATGTGTAGCGTGCGAAGGGGTATTCAAGAGGGCTTTGAGGCTTATGGTGAAAAAGGAAATATGTTCAGGTAGAAACTGGAGAGAAGCTTTCCGAGGAACTGCTTAGTGACTTGTGCATTCCATTCACAATGTTATACCTCTCTTCTCATACAGCATCGGGCAAACCCTTTTGGACAAAAACACAACAAGGGATATTTGGGAGCATATTGATGAATATGGTGAAAAGGGAAATAGTCTCAAGGAAAAGCTGGAAAGAAGCTTTCTGTGAAACTGTTCTGTGCTATGTGTATTCATCTCACATTGATAAAGCTTTCTTTACATTACGCAGCTTGCAAACTCTGTCATGGATGGATCCGTGAAGGGACATACAGGAGAAATTCCTGGACTGTGGTGAAAAAGGAAATATCTTCAGAGAAAACCTGGAAAGAAGCTTTCTGTGAATCTGTTTTATGCTATGCTTATTCATCTCACATAGATAAAGTTTTCTTTACATTACACAGCTTGGAAACTCCATCATGGACAGA
>NW_012100899.1:485249-492122 GCF_000951045.1 Mandrillus leucophaeus | reverse complement strand
AGGAAATATCTTCAGACAAAAAATTGAGAGAAGCTTTCTTAGAAATTGCTGTGTGACGTGTGCATTCCACTCAGGGAATTATACCTCTTTTCCAATAAGGCAGTGTTTGAATACTGTTCCTATAAAACCGAAAAAATGATATTTCGGAGATCCTTAAAGACTATAGCGAAAAGTGAAATATCCTCAAATAAAACCCAGGAAGAAGCATTCCAAGAAATTGCTTTTTCATATATGTAATCATTTCACAGAGGTAAAGATTACTCTACATTGCCCAGCTTGGAAATTCTGTCTTTGAGGCATCTATGAAGGGATATTTAGTGGCGCCCAAGGCCTGTGGTGAGCAAGGAAATGTCTTCCATTGAAAACCGGAGAGAAGCTTTCTGAGCAACTGCTTTGTGATCTGTGTATTCACCTCATAGAGGTAAACCATTCTTTGGATACAGCAGTTTGAAATCACTGCTTCTGTGGAATCTGAGGAAGGACATTGGGAACGCTCTTTAGAATATGGAGAAAGAAATATCGTCGGGTAAAAACCAGAAGAAAGTTTTCTGTGAAAATGCTCTGTGTCTTGTGAATTCCTCTCACTCAATTAAGCTTCTCTTTTCAATGAGCAGTTTTAAAACACGGTTTATGTGTAGCGTGCGAAGGGGTATTCAAGAGGGCTTTGAGGCTTATGGTGAAAAAGGAAATATGTTCAGGTAGAAACTGGAGAGAAGCTTTCCGAGGAACTGCTTAGTGACTTGTGCATTCCATTCACAATGTTATACCTCTCTTCTCATACAGCATCGGGCAAACCCTTTTGGACAAAAACACAACAAGGGATATTTGGGAGCATATTGATGAATATGGTGAAAAGGGAAATAGTCTCAAGGAAAAGCTGGAAAGAAGCTTTCTGTGAAACTGTTCTGTGCTATGTGTATTCATCTCACATTGATAAAGCTTTCTTTACATTACGCAGCTTGCAAACTCTGTCATGGATGGATCCGTGAAGGGACATACAGGAGAAATTCCTGGACTGTGGTGAAAAAGGAAATATCTTCAGAGAAAACCTGGAAAGAAGCTTTCTGTGAATCTGTTTTATGCTATGCTTATTCATCTCACATAGATAAAGTTTTCTTTACATTACACCGCTTGGAAACTCCATCATGGACAGAATCACAAAGGGACATTCGGGAGCACAATCAGGCCTATGATGAAAAAGGAAAGATCTTCAGATAAACCTGGAGACAAGTTTTCTGAGAAACTGCTTTGTGATGTGTGCATTCCACTCAGGGAGTTATACCTCTTTTCTCATAAGGCAGTGTTTGAACACTGTTCCTGTAAAATCAAAAAAGTTATATTTCAAAGTGCATTGAAGACTATAGAGAAAAGTGGTCTATCTTCAAACAAAACCCAGAAAGAAGCGTTGCAAGAAATTCCTCTCTGATATGTGTATTCACTTCACAGAGTTAAAGCTTACTCTACATTGCCCAGTTTGGAAAGTCTCTCTTTGAGGAATCTGCGAAGTTATATTAAGTGGCGCCCTGAGGCCTGTGGTGAGCAAGGAAATGTCTTCCGTTGAAAACTGGAGAGAAGCTTTCTGAGCAACTGCTTTGTGACGGGTGTATTCACCTCATAAAGTTAAATCATCCTTTGGAAGGAGCAGTTTGAAATCACTGTTTCTGCGGAATCTGAGGAAGGACATTTGGGAATGCTCTTTAGAATATGGAGAAAGAAATATCCTCAGATAAAAACTAGAAGGAAGCTTTCTGTGAAACTGCTGTGTGTCATGAAAATTCCGCTCACTCAGTTAAGCTTCTCTTTTCATTAAGCACTTTTCTAACACTGTTTACATTTAGCGAGCAAAGGGATATTTGGGAGTGCTTTGAGGCTTATGATGTAAAAGGAAATATGTTCAGATAGAAACCGGAGAGAGGTTTTCTGAGGAACTGCTTTGTGACCTGTGCATTTTACTCACAGTGTTATACCTCTCTTCTAATAAAGGATTGGGGAATCCCTTTTGGAGGAAAAGCTGCCAAGGGACATCAGGAGTACATGGATGGCTATGGTGAAAAAAGAAATATCCTCAGACAAAAGCTGGAAGGAAGATCTCTGTGAATCTGCTTTTTGCTATGTTTATTCGTCTCACACAGATAAAGCTTTCCTTACATTACACAGCTTGGAAAATCTGTCATGGACTGATCTGCGAAGGGACATTTGGGAGTACATTCAGGCCTATTCTGAAAATGGAAATATCTTCAGATAAAAACTGGAGAGAATCTTTCTGAGAAACTGCTTTGTGACGTAAGCATTCCACTCAAGGAGTTATACGCTTTTCTCGTAAGGTGGTGTTTGAACTCTGTTCCTGTAAAACCGAAAAAGTGATATTATGGAGCGCATTGAGGACTATGGTGAAAAGTGAAATGTCCTCAGATAAAACTCAGAAAGTATCGTTCCAAGAAACTGCTCTCTGATATGTGCATTCATTTCACAGAGTTAAAGCTTACTCTATGTTGCCCAGTTTGGAAACTCTGTCTTTGAAGAATTTGCGATGGGATATTATGTGGCTCCTGGAGGCCTGTGGTGAGCAAGGAAATCCCTTCCATTGAAACCTTGAGAGAATCTTTTTGAGCAGCTGCTTTGTGTTGTGTGCATTCATCTCATAGAGTTAAATCATCCTTTGGATTGAAGAGTTTGAAATCACTGTTCCTGTGCAACCTGAGAAAGGACATTTGGGAACACTTTTTAGAATATGCTGAAAAAAATACCCTCAGATAAAAAACAGAAAGAAGTTTTCTGTGAGACTTCTCTGTTTAGTCTGCGAAGGGATATTCGGAAGCGCTATGAGGCTTATGGTGAAAACGGAAATATCTTCAGATAGAAACTTGAGAGGAGCTTTCAGAGGAGCTGCTTTGTGATGTGTACATTTCACTCACAGATTTATACCTTTCTTCTCACAAAGGATTGTGAAATCCCTTTTGGAGAAAAAGCTACCAAGGGAAATTCAGGAGTATATGTATGGTTATTGTGAAAAAGGAAATATCCTAAGACAAAAACTGGAAAGAAGCTTTCTGTGAAACTGCTTTGTGATATACATATTTATTCTCTCACATAGATAAAACTTTCTTTATATTATGCAGTTTGGAAACTCCGTCAAGGACAGACACATGAAGGAAAATTCAGGAGCACATTCAGACCTATGGCGAAAAAGGAAATATCTTTAGAAAAAAACTGGAGAGAGGCTTTCTGAGAAAGTGCTTTGTGATGTGTGCATTCCACTCAGGGGTTATACCTCTTTGCTCAAAGGCAGTGTTCGAACACTGTTCCTGTAAGACCAAAAAAGTGATATTTCGGAGCGCATTGAGGACTATGGCAAAAAGTGAAATATCCTCAAATAAAACCCAGAAAGAAACGTTCCAAGAAAATGCCCTCTGATATGTGTATTCATGTCACAGAGTTAAAACTTACTCTACATTGCCCAGTTTGGAAAGTCTCTCTTTGAGGAATCTGTGAAGTTATATTAAGTGGCACCCAGAGGACTGTGGTGAGCAAGGAAATGTCTTCCATTGAAAACTGGAAAGAATCGTTCTGAGCAACTACTTTGTGATGTGTGTATTCATCTCGTAGAGTTAAATCATTCTTTGGATTGAGCAGTTTGAAATCACTGTTTCTGTGGAACCTGAGAAAGGAAATTTGAGAATGCGCTTTAGAATATGCTGAAAAAGAAATACCTTCATATAAAAACCAGAAGCAAGCTTCCTGTGAAACTTCTCTGTGTCATGTGAATTCCACTCCCCTAGTTAAGTTTCACTTTCATTGAGCAGTTTCCTAACACTGTTTATGTTTACCGTGCATAGGGATATTCGGGAACACTTTGAGGCTTATGGTGAAAAAGGAAATATGTTCTGATAGAAACTGCAGAGAGGCTTTCCAAGGTGCTGTTTTGTGACACGTGCATTCCACTCACAGTGTTATACCTCTCTTCTCATACAACATCTAGGAAATCCATTCTGTGAAACTGTTTTTAGATATGTGTATTCACCTGACATAGATAAATCTTTCTCTACATTTCGCAGCTTGGAAACTCTGTCATGGATGGATCCATGAAGGGATATTTGGGAGCACATTCAGGACTATGGTCAAAAAGGAAATATCTTCAGATAAAAACTGGAAAGAAGCTTTCTGTGCATCTGCTTTTTGCTGTGTTTATTCATCTCACATAGATAAAATTTCTTTAAGTTACACAGTTTGGAAACTCCGTCATCAACGGATCCACAACAGGATAATCAAAAGCGTTTTCAGGCCTATGTTGAAAAAGGAAATATATTCAGATAAAAACTGGGAGAAGCATTCTGAGAAACTGCTTTTTGATGAGTGTATGCCACTCAGGGTGTTATACCTCTTTTCTCATAAGGCAGTGTTTGAACGCTTCCTGTAAAACAAAAAAGTGATATTTTGGAGTGCATTGAAGACTATGGTGAAAAGTGATATATCCTCCAATAAAGCCCAGAAAGAAGTGTACCAAGAAACATATCTCGGATATATGCATTGATTTCACAGAGGTAAAGCTTATTCTACATTGCCCAGTTTGTAAATTCTGTCTTTCAGGAATCTGTGAAGGGATATTAAGTGGTGCCCGTTCACCTGTGGTGAGCAAGGACATGCCTTTCGATGAAAACTGCAGATGATTTTCTGAGCAACTGCTTTGTGATGTGTGTATTCATCTCATAGAGTTAAATCATTCTTTGGATTGAGCAGTTTGAATTCACTGCTTCTGTGCAATATGAGGAGGGACATTTGGGAACGATCTTTGGAATATGGAGAAAGAAATATCCTCCGATAAAAACCAGAAGGAAGCTTTCTGTGAAACTACTGTATGTCATTTGAATTCCTCTCGCTCAATTAAGCTTCTCTTTTCATTGAGCAGTTTTCTAACATTGCTCATGTATAGCGTATGAAGGGATATACGGGAGCACTTTGAGACTTACCGTGAAAAAGGAAATATGTTCAGACCGAAACTGGAGAGAAGCTTTCCGAGGAACTGCTTTGTGACGTGAGCATTCCACTCACAGTGTTATACCTGTCTTCTCATACAGCATCAGGGAAACACTTTTGGAGAAAAAGGTACCAAGTGATATCCGGGAGCATATTGATGCCTATTGTGAAAAGGGAAACAGCCTCAGACAAAACTGGAAAAAAGTATTCTGTGAAACTGCTCTGTGACATATGTATTCATCTTACATAGATAAAGCTTTCCTTAGAGTACGCAGCTTGGAAACTCTGTCATGGAAGGATCCACCATGGTATATTCGGGAGTATATTCAGTAGTATGATGAAAAAGGAAATATCTTCAGATAAAAACTGGAAAGAAGCTTTCTGTGAATCAGCTTCTTGTTATGTTTATTCATCTCACATAGATAAAGATTTCGTTACATTACACAGCTTGGAAACTCTGTCATGGACATATCCACAAAGGGATATTAGGGAGCACATTCAGGACTATGGTGAAAATGGAGATATATTCAGATAAAAACTGAATAGAAGCTTTCTGTGAATCTGCTTTCTACTATGTTTATTCATCTCACACAGGTAAAATTTCTTTACACTACACGGCTTGGAAACTTCGTCATGGATGGAGCCCCAAAGGGATATTCGGGATCACATTCTTACCTATGGTAAAAAGGAAATATCTTCAGATAAAAACTGGGGAGAAGTTTTGTGAGAAACTTCTTTGTGATGTGTGCATTCCACCCAGGGAGTTATATCTCTTTTCTCATAAGGCAGTGTTTGAACACTGTTCCTGTAAAAGAGAAGAAGTAATATTTTGGAGCACTTTGAAGACTATGGCGGAAAGTGAAATATCCTCAAATAAAACCCAGAGAGAAACGTTCCAAGAAACTGCTCTGTGATATGTGCTTTCATTCAACAGAGCTAAAGCTTTCTCTACGTTGCCCAGTTTGGAAACTCTGTCTTTGAGGAATCTACAAAGGGATATTAAGTGGCGCCAGAGGCCTGTGGTGATCAAGGAAATGTCTTCCGTTGAAAACTGGGGAGAAGCTTTCTGAGAAACTGCTTTGTGATGTGTGTATTCATTACATAAAGATAAATCATTTTTTGGATTGAGCAGTTTGAAATCACTGTTTCCATGAAATCTGAGAGAAGACATTTGGGAACACTCCTTAGAATATGCTGAAAAAGAAATACCCTCTGATAAAAATCAGAGGGAAGCTTTCTGTGAAACTACTCTATGTCATGTGAATTCCACTCACACAGTTAAGCTTCTCTTTTCATTGAGCAGTATTCTGACACTGTGTTTACTTTGCAAAGGGATATTCGGCAAATATATTCAGATAGAAATTGGAGAGAAGCTTTCCGAGGAACTGCTTTGTGACGTATGCATTTCACTCACAGATTTATAACTTTCTTCTCATAGAGTATTGGGGAATCCCTTTTGGAGAAAAAGCTACCAAGGGACACTTGGGAGTATATGGATGGCTATGGTGGAAAAGTAAACATCCTCAGACAAAAACTGGAGAGAACCTTTCTGTAAAACTGCTTTGTCATAGATATGTTTATTAATCTCAAAGAGATAAAATTTTCCTTATATTACGCAGTTTGTATACTCCCTCATGTATAGATCTGCAAAAGGACATTCTTGAGCACATTTAGGCCTATGGTGAAAAAGGAAATATCTTCAGATAAAAACTGGCCGGGCGCGGTGGCTCAAGCCTGTAATCCCAGCACTTTGGGAGGCCGAGGCGGGTGGATCATGAGGTCAGGAGATCGAGACTATCCTGGCTAACATGGTGAAACCCCGTCTCTACTAAAAAAAATACAAAAAACTAGCAGGGCGTGGTGGCAGGCGCCTGTAGTCCCAGCTACTTCGGAGGCTGA
>NW_012100899.1:470948-485199 GCF_000951045.1 Mandrillus leucophaeus | reverse complement strand
TCTCAAAAAAAAAAAAAAAAAAAGAAAGAAAAAGAAAAAAGAAACAGCTGGAGAGAAGTTTTCTGAGAAACTGCTTTGTGATGTGTGCATTTCACTCAGGGAGTTATACATCTTTTCTCATAAGGCAGTGTTTGAGCACTGCTCCTGTAAAAATGAAAAAGTTATTTCAGAGTGCATTGAAGAATATGGCGAAATGTGAAGTATCCTCAAATAAAAACCAGAAAGAAGCATTCCAAGAAACAGCTCTCTGATAAGTGTATTCATTTCACAGAATTAAAGCTTATCCTTCATTGCCCTGTTTGGAAACTCTGACTTCGAGGAATCTGTGAAGGGATATTAAGTGGCTCCCAGAGGTCTGTGGTGGGCAAGGAAATGTCTTCCTTTGAAAACTGGAGAGAAGCTTTCTGAGCAACTGCTTTGTGAGTTGATGTGTGTATTCATCTCATAGAGTTAAACCATTCTTTGGATTAAGCAGTGTGAAATCACTGTTTCTGTGGAATCTGAGTACAGACATTTGGGAATGCTCTTTAGAATATGGAGAACTAAATATTCTCAGATAAAAACAAGAAGGACGCTTTCTTTGAAACTGCTATGTGTCGTGTGAATTCCTCTCACTCAGTTAAGTTTCTCTTTCATTGACCAGTTTTCATGCTGTTGGTGTTCAGCGTGCAAAAGGATATTCAGGAGCGCTTTCAGACTTACAGTGAAAAAGGAAATATCTTCAGATAGAAAATGGAGAGAAACATTCCAAGTAACTGCTTTGTGATGTGTGCATTCCACTCAGAGTGTTATACCTCTGCTCTCATACAGCATCGGGAAAACATTTTGGAGAAAAAGATAGCAAGGGATATTCGGAAGCATATGATGCCTATGGTGAAAAAGGAAATAGCCTCAGACAAAAACTGGAAAGAAGCTTTCTGTGAAACTAATCTGTGATATGTATATTCATATCACATAGATAATGCTTTCTTTACATTACACAGCTTGGAAACTCTGTCATGGACGGATCCGAGAAGGAACATTCGGGAGCACATTCAGGACTATGATGAAAATGGAAATATCTTCAGATGATTGCTGCAGAGAAGCTTTCTGAGAAACTGCTTTGTGATTTGTGCATTTCACTCAGGGAATTATACTTCTTTTCTCACCAGGCAGTGTTTGAACATTGTTCCTGTAAACCCGAAAAAGTGATATTTCGGAGTGCATTGAAGATTATGGCGAAAAGTGAACTACCCTCAAGTAAAATCCAGAAAGAAGCATTCCAAGAAACTGCTCTCTGATGTGTGCATTCACTTCACAGAATTAAAGCGTACTGTACATTGCCCAGTTTGCAAACTCTGTCTTTGAGGAATATGCCAAGGGATATTAAGTGGTGCCCCCAGAGGCCTGTGGTGAACAAGGAAATGTCTTCCCATGAAAACAAGAGAGAAGCTTTCAGAGCAACTGCTTTGTGATGTGTGTGTTCGTCTCATAGAGTAAAATCATTCCTTGGATTGAGCAGTTTGAAATCACTGTTTCTGTGGTATCTCAGGAAGGACATTTCCATCATTCTTTGGAATATGGAGAAAGAATTATCCTCAGATGAAAACCAGAAGGAAGCTTTCTGTGAAACTGCTATGTGTCGTGTGAATTCCTCTCCTTTAGTTAAGCTTCCCTTTTCTTTGAAGAGTTTTCTAACACTGTTTATGTTTAGTGTACGAAAGGATATTCGGAAGCACTTTGAGTCTTGCAGTGAGAAAGGAAATATGTTCAGATAGAAACTCGAGAGAAGATCTCTGAGGAACTGCTTTGTGACGTATGCATTTTACTCACAGTATTGTACATCTCTTCTCATACATCTTCGGGGAAACCATTTTGGAAAATAAGGTACCAAGGGATATCCGGGAGCATATTGACACCTATGGTGAAAAGGGAAAGAGCCTCAGACAAAAACTGGAAAAAAGCTTTCTTTGAAACTGCTCTGTGCTATGTGTATTCATCTCACATAGATAAAGCTTTCTTTACATTATGTAGCTTGGAAACTCTGTCATGGACGGATCCACAAAGGGACATTCGGGAGCACATACAGGACTATGGTGAAAAAGGAAATATCTTCAGATAAAAACTGAAAGGAGCTTTCTGAGAGTCTGCTTTTTGCTCTGTTTATTCATCTCACATAGATAAAGCTTTCTTTATATTATGGAGCTTGGAAACTCTGTCATGGACGGAATCATGAAGGGACATTCGGGAGCACATTTAGGCCAATGATGAAAAAGAAATTATCTTCAGAAAAAAACCGGAGAGAAGTTTGCTGAGAAACTGCTTTGTGATGTCTGCATTCCAGTCAGGGAGTTATAACTCCTTTCTCAGAAGGCAGTGTTTGAACACTGTTCCTGTAAAACTGAGAATGTTATATTTTGTAGTGCATTGAAAACTATGGGGAAAAGTGAACTGTCCTCAAATAAAACCCAGAAAGAAGCCTTCAAAGAAACGGCTGTCTGATATGTGCATTCATTTCACAGAGTTAAAGCTTACTCTACATGGCCCAGTTTGGAAACACTGTCTTTGAAGAATCTGCGAAGTTATATTAAGTGGTGCCTGGAGGCCTGTGGTGAGCAAGGAAATGTCTTCCATTGAAAACTGGAGAGAAGCTTTCTGAACAACAGCTTTGTGACATGTTTATTCATCAAATAGAGTTAAATCATTCTTTGGATTGAGCTGTTTGAAATCACTGTTTCTGTGGAATCTGAGGATGGACATTTGGGAATGCTCTTTAGAATATGGAGAAAGAAATATCATCTGATAAAAACCAGAAGGAAGCTTTCTGTGAAACTGCTATGTCTCACGTGAATTCCTTTCACTCAGTTAAGCTTCTCTTTTCATGGAGCACTTTTCTAACACTCTTTATGTTTAGTGAGTGAAGGTATATTTGGGAGTGCTTTGAGGCTTACTTTGAAAAAGGGAACATGTTCAGATAGAAACTGGAGAGAGGATTTTCGAGGAACTGCTTTGGGACCTGTGCATTTCACTTACAGTGTTATACCTCTCTTTTCATAAAGGATTGGGGAATGTCTTTTGGAGAAAAAGATACCAAGGGACATTCGGGTGTATATGGACGGCTATGGTGAAAAAGGAAATATCCTCAGAGAAAAACTGAAAATAAGCTTTATGTGAATTTGCTTTTTGCTATTTTTATTCATCTCACATAGATAAAACTTTCTTTGCATTGCGCAGCTTGGAAACTCTGTCATGGATGGATTCGCAAAGGGACATTTGGGAGCACATTCAAGGCTATTTTGAAAATGGAATTACCTCAGATAAAAATTGGAGAGAAGCTTTGTGAGAAACTGCTTTGAGATGTGTGCATTCCACTCAGAGAGTTATACCTCTTTTCTCATAATGCAGTGTTTGAACACGTTTGCTGTAAAACTGAAAAAGTGATATTTCGGAACGCATTAAAGACTATGGTGAAAATTGATCTATCCTCAAATAAAACCCAGAAAGAAGCATTCCAAGGAGCAGCTCTCTGATGTGCACATTCTTTTCACAGAATTAAAGCTTACCCTACATTGCCCAGTTTAAAAATTCTGTCTTTGAGGAATCTGCAAAGATATATTAAGTGGCGCCTGGGGGCCTGTGGTGAGCAAGAAAATTTCTTCCATTGAAAACTGGAGAGAAGCTTTCTGAGCAACTGCTTTGTGGTGTGTGGATTCATCTCATAGAGTTAAATCATTCTTTGGATTGAGCAGTTTGAATTCATTGTTTCTGTGGAGCCTGAGAAAGGACATTTGGGAACGGTCTTTAGAATATGCTAAAAATGAAATACCCTCAGATAAAAACCACAAGGAAGCTTTCTGTGAAATTGCTGTCAGTCATGTGATTTCTACTCACACAGTTAAGCTTCTCTTTTCATTGAGCAGTATTCTAACACTGTGTTTAGTCTGCGAAGGGATACTCGGGGGCGCTTTGAGTCTTATAGTGAAAAAGGAAATATCTTCAGATAAACACTAGAGAGAAGCTTTCTAAGGAGCTGCTTTGTGATGTGTGCATTCCACTCACAGACTTATACCTTTCCTCTCATAAAGGATTGGGGAATCTCTTCTGGAGAAAAAGCTACCAAGGGACATTCAGGAGTATATAGACGGCTATGGTGAAAAAGGAATTGCCCTCCGACAAAAACGGGAAAGAAGCTTTCTGAGAAAATGTTTTGTGAAAGATATATTTATTCATCACACATAGATGAGACTTTCTTTATATTATACAGTTTGGAAACTCCGTCAAGAACAGATCTGCAAAGGGACATTCGGGAGTACCTTCAGGCCTATGGTGAAAACGGAAATCTCTTCATATAAAAATTGGGGAGAAGCTTTCTGAGAAACTGCTATATGATGTGTGCTTTCCACTCAGGGAGATATACCTCTTTTCTCATAAGACAATGTTTCAACACTGTTCCTGTAAAACCGAAAACATGATATTTCATAGCACATTGAAGAGAAAGAGTGAAAAGAGAACACTCAAATAAAACCCAGAAGGAAGCGTTCCAAGGAACTGCTCTCTGATATATGCATTCATTTCACAGAATTAAAGCTTACTCTACATTGCCCAGTTTGGAAACGCTATCTTTGAGGAATCTGTGAAGGGATATTAAGTGGCTCCCAGAGGTCTGTGGTGAGCAAGGAAATGTCTTCTGTTAAAAACTGGAGAGAAGATTTGTGAGCAACTGCTTTGTGATGTGTGTATTCATCTCATACAGATAAACCATTCTTTGGATTGATCTGTTTGAAAAACACTTTCTATGGAATCTGAGGAAGGACATTTGGGAACGCTCTTTAGAATATGGAAAACTAAATATCCTCAGATAAAAACAAGAAGGACGATTTCTGTGAACCTGCTGTCTGTCCTGTGAATTCCTCTCTCTCAGTTAAGTTTCTCTTGCATTGATCAGTTTTCATACTGTTAATGTTTAGCGTATGATGTGATATTCGGGAGGGAAAAAGGAAATATCTTCAGATAGAAAATGAAGAGAAGCTTTCCGAGGAACTGCTTTGTGATGTGTGCATTCTACTCAGAGTGTTATACCTCTCTTCTCATACAGCATCAGGAAAACATTTTGGATAAAACGGTACCAAGAATTCTCGGGAGCATATTGACACCTATGGTGAAAAAGGAAATAGCCTCAGATAAAAACTGGAAAGAAGCTTTCTGTGAAACTGATTTCTGATATGTGTATTCATCTCACATAGATAAAGCTTTCTTTACATTATGCAGCTTGGAAACTCTCTCATGGATGGATCCGTGAAGGGACATTTGTGAGCACATTCAGGACTGTGCTGAAAAAGGAAATATCTTCAGATAAAAACTGGAAAGAAGTTTTTGTGAATTGACTTTTTGCTATGTTTATTAATCTCACATAGATAAAGCTTTCTTTACATTACGCAGCATAGAAACTCCGTCATGGATGGATCCGCGAAAGGATATTCGGAATCGCATTCATGCCTATGTGAAATAGGAAATATCTTCAGATAAAAACTGGAGAGAAACTTTCTGAGAAACTGCTTTGTGGTTTGTGCATTTCACTCAGCGTGTTTTATCTCTTTTTCTCATATGGCAGTGTTTGAACACTGTTCATGTAAAACCAAAAATATGATACGTCGGAGCACATTGAAGACTATGGCGAAAAGTGAAATATCCTCAAATAAAACCCAGACAAAAGCATTCCAAGAAACTGCTCTCTGATATATGCATTCATTTCACAGAGGATGATATATGAATTCATTTCACAGAAGTAAAGCTTACTCTATGTTGCCCAGTTTGGAAACTCTGTCTTTGTGGAATCTGAGAAGGTATATTAAGTGGCGTCCGGAGGCTAGTGGTGAGCAAAGAAACGTCTTCCGATGAAAACTGGAGAGAATCTTTCTCAGCAACTGCTTTGTGATGTGAGTATTCATCTCACAGAGTTAAACCATTTTTGAATGAGCAGTATGAGGTCACTGTTTTTGTGGAATCTGAGGAAGGACATTTGGGAATGCACCTTAGAATATGGAGAAAGAAATATCCTCTGGTAAATTCCAGAAGGAAGCTTTCTGTGAAACTGCTCTGAGTCACTTTAATTCCTCTCGCTCAGTTAAGCCTCTCTTTTCATTGAGCAGTTTTCTAACCCTGTTTATGTTTAGCATCTGAAGAGATATTCGGGAGCACTTTGAGGTTTACGGTGAAAAAGGAAATATGTTCAGACCGAAACTGGAGGCAAGCTTTCTGAGAAACTGCTTTCTGATGTGTGCATTTCACTGACAGTGTTATACATCTCTTCTCATACAGCATAGGGGTAACCCTTTTGGAGAAAAAATTACCAAGTGATATTCGGGAGCATGTTGATGCCTATGGTGAAACGGGAAATAGCCTCAGACAGAAACTGGAAAGAAGCTTTCTATGAAACTGCTCTGTGATATGTGTATTCATCTCACATAGATAAAGCTTTCTTTACATTACTCAGCTTGGAAACTCTGTCATGGATTGTTCCACAAAGGGACATTCGGGAGCAAATTCAGGACTATGGTGAAAAAGGAAATATCTTCAGATAAAAACTGGTAAGAAACATTCTGTGAATCTGTTTTTTGCTATGTTTATTTGTCTCACATAGATAAAGCTTTCTTTACATTATGCAGCATGGAAACTCCATCATGGATTGATCCATGAACGGATATTAGGGATCACATTCGGGCCTATGGTGAAAAAGGAAATATCATCAGATAAATCCTGGAGAGAAGCTTTCTGAGAAACTACTTTATGATGTTTTCATTCCACTCAGGGAGTTATAACTTTCTTCTCATAAGGCACTGTTTGAACAATGTTCCTGTAAAACTAAAAAAGTGATACTAGGAGCACATTGAAGACTATCGCAAAAAGTGAAATGTCATCCAATAAAACCCAGAAAGAAGCATTCCAAGAAACTGCTCTCTGACATGTGCATTCATTCAGAGGGTTAAAGATTACTCTACATTTCCCAGTTTGAAAAGTCTGTCTTTAAGGATTCTGCAAAGGGATATTAAGTGGCAACCATAGGCCTATGGCGAGCAAGGAAATCTCTTCTGCTGAAAATTGGAGAGAAGCTTTCTGAGCCACTCTTTTGTGATGTTTGTATTCATCGCATAGAGTTAAATCATTCTTTGGATTGAGCACCTTTAAATCACTGTTTTTGTGGAATCTGAAGAAGGACATTTGGAAACGCTCTTTAGAACATGCTGAAAAAGAAACAACTGCAGATAGAAACCAGAAGGAAGCTTTCTGTGAAACTGCTCTCTGTCATGTGAATTCTGCTCACACAGTTAAGCTTCTCTTTTCATTGAGCAGTATTCTAACACTTTTTTTTTTTTAGTGTGCGAAGTGATATTCGGGAGCGCTTTGAGGCTTATGGTGAAAAAGGAAATACCTTCGGATGGAAAGTTCAGAGAAGCTTTCCAAAGAGTTGCTTTGTAACATATGTATACCACTCACAGAGATATTCTTTTCTTCGCTTAGAGAATTGGGGAACCTCTTTTGGAGAAAAAGCTACCAAGGGACATTCGGGAGTATGTGGATGACTATGGTGAAATTGGAAATATCCTCAGACAAAAACTGGAAAGATTTCTGTCAAACTGTTTTGTGATAGATATGTTTATTCATCTCACATAGATAAAACTTTCTTTATATTACGCAGTTTTGAAACTCCATCCTGGACGGATTTGCAAAGGGAAATTCGGGAGCACATTCAGGCCTGTGGGGAAATAGGACATATCTTTACATAAAAACTGGAGAGAAGCTTCCTGAGAAACTGCTTTGTGATTTGTGCATTCCACTCAGGGAGTTATACCTCTTTTCTCATAAGGCAGTGTTTAAACACTATTCCTGTAAAACTGAAAAAGTGATATTTTGCAAGGCATTGAGGACTATGGCGAAAAGTGAAATATCCTGAAATAAAACTCAGAAAGAAGCATTCCAAGAATCTGCTCTCTGACGTGTGCATTCATTTCAGAAAGTTAAAGCTTACACTACGTTGCCCAGTTTGGAAACTGTCTATGAGGAATCTGTGAAGTGATATTAGGTGGCGCCCAGAGGATTGTGGTGAGAAAGAAATGACTTCCGATGAAAACTGGAGAGAAGATTTCGCAGCAACTGCTTTGTGATGTGTGTATTCATCTCATAGAGTTAAATCATTCTTTGGATTGAGCAGTTTGAAATCACTGTTTCTGTGGAATCTGAGAAAGGACATTTGGGAACGCTCTTAAGTATAGGCTGAAAAAGTAATACCCTCCAATAAAAACCAGAGGGATATTTTCTGTGAAACTACCCTAGGTCACGTGATTTACACTCACACAATTCAGTGTCTATTTTCATTGAGCAGTATTCCAACAGTGTTTCAGGTTAGTCAGCTAAGGGATATTCGGGAGCACTTTGAGGCTTACGGTGAAAATGGAAATATCTTCAGATAGATACTAGAGAGAACATTTCTGAGGAGCAGCTTTGTGACTTGTGCATTCCACTCACAGAGTAACACTTTTCTTCTCATAGAGGATTGGGAAATCCTGCTTGGAGAAAAAGCTACCACGGGACATTCGGGGGAATATGGACAGGATGATGAAAAAGAAAATATCCTCAGACAAAAACTGGAAAGAAGCTTTCTGTGAAACTGGTTTGTGATAGATATGTCCATTCATCTCTCATATATAAAACTTTCTTTCTATTATGCAGTTTTGAAACTGCGTCCATACCGATTTGCGAAGGGACATTCACGAGTACATTCAGGCCTGTGGGGAAATAGGAGATATCTTCAGAAAAAAACTGGAGAGAAGCTTTCTGAGAAACAGCTTGTGATGTGTGCATTCCACTCAGGGAGTTATACCTCTTTTCTCATTAGGCAGTGTTTGAACAATGTTCCTGTAAAACTGGAAAAGTGAAACTTTGCAGCACATTGAAGACTATGGCAAAAGGTGAAATATCCTGATATAAAACCCAGAAAGAAGCATTTCAAGAAACTGCTCTCTGATGTGTGCATTAATTTCAGAGAGTTAAAGCTTGCACTACGTTACCCAGTTTGGAAACTCTGTCTTTGAGGAATCTGTGAAGGAATATTAAGTGGCGCCTGGAGGCTTGTGGTGAGAAGGGAAACGTCTTCCGATGAAAACAGGAGAGAAGCTTTTGGAGCAACAGCTTTGTGATGTGTGTATTCGTCTCATAGAATTAAATCATTCTGTGGATTGAGCAGTTTGAAATCACTGTTTCTGTGAAACCTGAGAAAGGACATTCGGGAATGCTCTTAAGAATATGCTGAAAAAGAAATACCCTCTGATAAAAACTAGAAAAAATCTTTCTGTGAAACTGCTCTAGGTCACATGAAGTCCACATGCACACAAAGCTTCTGTTTTCATAGAGCAGTATTCTAGTATTCTAACACTGTTTTAGGTTAGTCAGCTAAGGGATACACGGGAGCACTTTGAGGTTTAAGGTGAAAACGGAAATATCTTCAGATAGATACTGGGGAGAAGATTTCCGAGGAGCTGTTTTGTGACGTGTGCTTTCCACTCACAGAGTTATATTTTTCTTCTCAGAGAGTTTTGGGGAATCCCTTTTGGAGAAAAAACTATTAGGGGGCATTCTGGAGTATATGGATGGCTATGGTGAAAAACGGAATATCCTTAGACAAATACTGGAAAGAAGCTCTCTGTGAAACTGCTTAGTGATAGATATGTCTATTCATCTCACATAGATAAACCTTTCTTTCTATTACGCAGTTTTGAAACTGCGTCATGGACGAATTCGCGAAGGGACATTTGGGAGCACATTCAGACACGTGGGGAAATAGCAGATATCTTGAGATAAAAACTAGAGGGAAGCTTTCTGAGGAACTGCTTTTCGATGTGTGCATTCCACTTAGGGAGTTATACCTCTTTTCTCATAAGACAGTGTTTGAACACTCTTCCTGTAAAACTGAAAAAGTGATATTTTGCAGCACTTTGAAGACTATGGCAGAAAGTGAAATATCCTCAAATAAAACCCAGAAAGATGTGTTCCAAGAAACTGCTCCTTGACATGTACATTAATTTCATAGAGGTAATCTTACACTACATTGCCCAGTATGGAAACTCTGTCTTTGTGGAATCTGTGAAGGGATATTAAGTGGCACCTGGAGGCCTGTGGTGGGAAAGGAAACGTCTTCTGATAAAAACTGGAGAGAAGCTTTCGGAGCAACTACTTTGTGATATGTGTATTCATCTCATAGAGTTAAATCATTCTTTGTATTGAGCAGTTTGAAATCACTGTTTCTGTGGAACCTGAGAAAGGACATTTGGGAATGCTCTTAAGAATATACTGAAAAAAAATACCCTCCCATAAAAACCAGAAGGAAACTTTCTGTGAAACTGCTCTAGGTCACGTGAAGTCCACTCACACAGTTAGGCTTCTGTTTTCATTGAGCAGTACTCTAACACTGTTTTTAGTTAGTCAGCTAAGGGATACTCGGGAACACTTTGAGGCTTCCGTGAAAACGGAAATATCTTCGGATAGATACTGGAGAGAAGATTTCCAAGGAGCTGCTTTGTGATGTGTGCATTCCACTCACAGAGTTACACTTTTCTTCTCAGAGAGGATTGGGGAATCCCACATGGAGAAAAAGCTACCAGGGGCATGCACGAGTATACGGACGGCTATGGTAAATAAGGAAATATCCTCAGACAAAGAGTGGAAAGAAGTTTCTGTGAAAAAGCTTTGTGATAGATATGTCTATTCATCTCACATAGATAAAACTTTCTTTCTATTATGCAGTTTTGAAACTGTGTCTTGGACGGATTCGCGAAGGGACATTCGGGAGCACATTCAGCCTGTAGGGAAATAGGATATATATTCAGATAAAAACTGGAGAGTAGCGTTCTGAGAAGTTGCTGTGATATGTGCATTCCACTCAGGGAATTATGCCTCTTTTCTCATAAGGCAGTGTTTGAACACTGTTCCTGTAAAACTGAAAATGTGATATTTTAGAGCACATCGAAGACTATGGCGAAAAGTGAAATATCCTGAAATAAAACCCAGAAAGAAGCGTTCCAAGCAACTAATCTCTGACGTGCGCATTCATTTCAGAGAGTTAAAGCTTATACTACATTGCCCACTGTGGAAACTCTGTCTTCTAAAAATCTGTGAAGGGATACCAAGTGGCACCCGGAGGCTTGTTGTGAGAAAGGAAACGTCTTCCGATGAAAACAGGAGAGAAGCTTTTAGAGCAACAGCTTAGTGATATGTGTATTCATCTCATAGATTTAAATCATTCTTTGGATTGAGCAGTTTGAAATCACTGTTTCTGTGAAATCTGAGAAAGGACATTTGGGAATGCTCTTAAGAATATGCTGAAATAGAAATACCCTCCAATAAATACAAGAAGGAAACTTTCTGTGAAACTGCTCTAGGTCATGTGAAGTCCACTCACACAGTTAAGCTTCTGTTTTCATTGAGCAGTATTCTAACACTGTTTTAGGTTGCTCAGCTAAGGGATACTCGGGAGCGCTTTGAGGCTTATGGTGAAAATGGAAACATCTTCAGAGAAATCCTGGAGAGATGTTTTCCGAGGAGCTGCTTTTTGACGTTTGTACTCCACTCACAGAGTTATACTTTTCTTCTCATGGAGGATCGGGGATCCCGTTTGCAGAAAAAGCTACCAGGGGACATTCAGGAATATATGGACTTCTATGGAGAAAAATGAAATATCATCAGATAAAAACTGGAAAGAAGCTTTCTGTGAAACTGCTTTGTGATAGATATGTCTATTCATCTCACATAGATAAAACTTTCTTTCTATTACGTACATTTGAAACTGCGTCATGTACAGATTCGTGAAGGGACATTCCAGAGCACCTTAAGACCTGTTTGGAAATAGGAAATATCTCCGGATAAAAACTGGAGAGAAGCTTTCCATGAAACTGCTTTGTGATGTGTGCATTCCACTCAGGGAGTTATACCCCTTTATTATAAGGCAGTGTTTGAACACTGTTCCTGTAAAACTGAAAAAGTGATACTTTGCAGCATATTGAAGACTATGGTGAAAAGTGAAATATCCTGAAATAAAACCCAGAAGGAAGTGTTCCAAGAAAGTGGTCTCTGATGTATGTATTCATTTCAGAGAGTTAAAGCTTATACTACGTTGCCCAGTTTGGAAAGTCTGTCTTTTAGGAATCTGTGAAGGGATATTACGTGGCACACGGAGGTTTCTGGTGAGAAAGGAAACGTCTTCTGGTGAAAACTGGAGAGAAGCTTTCAGAGCAACTGCTTTGTTATGTGTGTATTCATCTCATGGAGTTAAGTTATTCTTTGGATTGAGCAGTTTGAAATCACTGATCCTATGGAACCTGAGAAAGGACATTTGGGAACGCTCTTAAGAATATGCTGAAAAAGAAATACCCTCCGATAAAAACAAGAAGGAAGCTTTCCGAGAAACTGCTCTAAGTCATATGAATTTCACTCACACAGTTAAGTTTCTATTTTTATTGGGCAGTATTCTAACACTGTTTTTGGTTAATCAGCAAAGGGAAACTCGGGAGTGCTTTGAGGCTTATGGTGAAAACGGAAATATCTTCAGATAGATACTGGAGAGAAGATCTCTGAGGAGCTGCTTTGTGACGTGTGCATTCCACTCACGGAGTTATACTTTCCTTCTCAGAGAGGATTGGGGAATCCTGTTTGTAGAGAAAGCTACCAGGGGGCATTCAGGGAATATGGATGGCTACGGTGAAAAAGGAAATATGCTCAGAGAAAAAATGTAAGGAATCTTTCTGTGAAACTGCTTTGTGATAGATATGTCTATTCATCTCACAAACATAAACCTCTCTTTCTTTTTCGCAGTTTTGAAACTGTGTCATGGATGGATTCGCGAAGGGACATTAGGGAGCACATTCACACGTATGATGAAAAAGGAGATACTTTCAGCTAAAAACTGGAGAAAAACTCTCTGAGAAACTGCTGTCTGATGTGTGCATTCCACTCAGGGAGTTATACTACTTTTCTCATAAAGCAGTGTTTGAACACTGTTCCTGTAAAAACTGAAAAAGTGATGTTTGGCAGCGCATTGAAGACTATGGCGGAAAGTGAAATATCCTGAAATGAAACCCAGAAAGAAGCGTTCCAAGAAACTGCTCTCTGACGTGTGCATTCACTTCAGAAAGCTAAAGCTTACACCACATTGCACAGTTTGGAAACTCTGTCTTTGAGGAATTTGGGAAGGGATATTAGGTGGCGCCCAGCGGCTTGCGGTGAGAAAGGAATCGTCTTCCCATGAACACTGGAGAGAAGCCTTCATAGCAACTGCTTTTTGATGAGTGTATTCATCTCATAGAGTTAAATCATTCTTTGGATTGAACAGTTTGAAATCACTGTTTTTGTGGAACCTGAGAGAGGACATTTGGGAACCTCTTGAAAATATGCTGAAAAAGAAATACCCACCAATAAAAACCTGAAGGAAACATTCTGTGAAACTGCTCTTCTTCACGTGAATTTCACTCACACAGTTAAGCTTCTGTTTTCATTGAGCAGTATTCTCACACTGTTTTAGGGTAGTCAGATAAGGGATACTCGGGAGCCCTTGGAGGCTTACGATGAAAACGGAAATATCTTCAGATAGATACTGGAGAGAAGATTTCCGAGGAGCTGCTTTGTGACGTGTGCATTTCACTCACAGAGTTATACTTTTCTTCTCATAGAGGATTTGGGACTCTTGTTTGGAGAAAAAGGTACCAGGGGACATTTGGGAGTATATGACGGCTATGGTGAAAAAGGAAATACTCTCAGACAAAAAATGTAAAGAAGCTTTCTGTGAAACTACTTTGTGATAGATAGGTCTATTCTTCTCACATAGATAAAACTTTCTTTCTATTATGCAGTTTTGATACTGCATCATGGACAGATTCATGAAGGGAATTTCGGGTGCACATTGAGGCCTGGGGGAAAATAGGAAATATATTCGGCTAAAAACTGGAGAGAAACTTTCTGAGAAACTGCTTTGTGATGTGTACATTCCACTCAGGGAGTTATATCTCTTTTCTCATAAGGCACTGTTTGAACACTGTTCCTGTAAAACTAAAAAAGTGATATTCGGAGCACATTGAAGACTATGGCGAAAAGTGAAAATCGTCAAATAAAACCCGGAAAGAAGCATTCAAAGAAACTGCTGTTTGAAATGCCCATTCATTTCACAGAGTTAAAGCTTACTCTACATTTCCCAGTTTGGAAAGACTGAATCTGAGAAAGGACATTTGGG
>NW_012100899.1:468720-470103 GCF_000951045.1 Mandrillus leucophaeus | reverse complement strand
TGTGGTGAGCAAGGAAACGTCTTCCGATGAAAACTGGAGAGAAGATTTTTGAGCAACTGCTTCGTGATGTGTGTATTGGTCTCATAGAGTTAAACTGTTGTTTGGATTGAGCAGTTTGAAATCACTGTTTTTGTGCAATCTGAGCAAGGACATTTGGGAAGGCTCCTTAGAATACGGAGAAAGAAATATCCTCAGGTAAAATCCAGAAGGAAGCTTTCTGTGAAACTGCTCTGTGACTTTTTAATTCCTCTCACTCAGTTTCACCTCTCTTTTCATTGAGTAGTTTTCTGACCCTGTTTATGTTTAGCGTGTGAAGGGATATAAAGGAGCGCTTTGAGGCTTACAGTGAAAAAGGAAATAGGTTCAGACCGAAACTGGAGAGAAGCTTTCCGAGGAACTGCTTTGTGACGTGTGCACTCCACTCACAGTGTTATACTTCTCTTCTCATACAGCATCGGGGAAACCCTTTTGGAGAAAAAGGTACAAAGGGATATTTGGTAGCATATTGACACATATGGAGAAAGGAGAAATAGCCTCAGAAAAAAACTGGAAAGAAGGTTTCTGTGAAACTGTTCTGTGCTATGTGTATTCATCTCACATAGATAAAGCTTTCTTTACTTTACGCTGCTTGGAAACTCTGTCATGGATGGATCCGCGGAGGGACCTTCGGGAACACTTTCAGGACTGTGGTGAAAGAAGAAATATCTTAAGATAAAAACTGGAAAGATTTCTGTGGATCTGCTTCTTGCAATGTTTATTCATCTCACATATTTAAAGCTTTCTTTACCTTATGCACCTTGGAAACACTGTCATAGACGGATCGACAAAGGGACATTCAGGAGCACATTCAAGACTATGGTGAAAGAAGAAATATCTTAAGATAAAAACTGGAAAGAAGATTTCTGTGGATCTGCTTTTTGCAATGTTTATTCATCTCGCATAGATAAAGCTTTCTTTACCTTACACACCTTGGAAACATTGTCATGGACGGATTGACGAAGGGACCTTCAGGAGCACATTCATGACTACGGAGAAAATCGAAATATCTTCAGACAAAAACCGGAGAGAAGCTTTCTTAGAAACTACTTTGTGATGTGTTCATTCCACTCAGGGAGTTATACCTCTTTTCTCATAAGGCAGTGTGTGGACACTGTTCCTGTAAAACCGAAAAAGTGATATTTCGGAGCGCATTGAGGACTACAGCAAAAAGTGAAATATTATCAAATAAAACCTAGACAGAAGCCTTCCAAGAAACTGCTCTCCAATATGTGTTTTCATATCACAGAGTTAAAACTCACTCTACATTGCCCAATTTGGAAACTGCATCTTTGAGGTATCTGCGAAGGGATATTAAGTGGCGCCCAGAGGCCTGTGGTGAGCAAG
>NW_012100899.1:462688-463820 GCF_000951045.1 Mandrillus leucophaeus | reverse complement strand
TTTTCTCATAAGGCACTGTTTGAACACTGTTCCTGTAAAACTAAAAAAGTGATATTCGGAGCACATTGAAGACTATGGCGAAAAGTGAAAATCGTCAAATAAAACCCGGAAAGAAGCATTCAAAGAAACTGCTGTTTGAAATGCCCATTCATTTCACAGAGTTAAAGCTTACTCTACATTTCCCAGTTTGGAAAGACTGAATCTGAGAAAGGACATTTGGGAACACGCTTTTGAATATCCTGAAAAAGAAAAAACCTCAGATAGAAACCAGAAAGAAGCTTTCTGTGAAACTACACTATGTTGCGTGAATTCCGCTAGCACAGTTAAGCTTTCCTTTTCATTGTGCAGTATTCTAACACTGTTTTTGTTTAGTCTCTGAAGGGATATTCGGGAGCGCCTTGAGGTTTATGGTGTAAAAGGAAATATCTTCAGATAGAAACTGGCGAGAAGCTTTCCGAAGAGCGGCTTTGTGACGTGTGCATTCCACTCACAGAGTTATACCTTTCTCCTCATAGAGGATTGGGGAATCCCTTTTGGAGAAAAATCAACCAGGGAACATTTGGGAGTATATAAATGGCTATGGTGACAAAAGAAATATCCTCAGACAAAAACTGGAAAGAAACTTTCTGTGAATCTGCTTTGTGATAGATACGTTTATTCATCTCATATAGATAAAACTTTCTTTCAATTTCGCAGTTTTGAAAATCCGTCATGGACGGATTCGCGAAAGAACATTCAGGAGCACATTCAGGCCTATGGTGAAAAAGGTAGTATATTCAGATAAAAACTGAATAGAAGCTTTCTGAGAAACTGCTTTGTAATGTGTGCTTACGACTCAGGGACTTTTATCATTTTTCTCATAAAGCAGTGTTTGAATATTGATCCTGTAAAACTGAAAATGTAATTTTTCAGAGTGCATTGAAGACTATGGACAAAAGTGAAATATCCTCAAGTAATACCCAGAAGGAAGCATTCCAAGAAACTACTCTCTGATTTGTGCATTCATTTCACAGAGTTAAAGCTTACTTTTCATTGCTCAGTTTGGAAACTCTGTCTTTGAGGAATCTGTGAAGGGATATTAAGTGGTGCCCAGAGGCTTGTGGTGAGCAAGGAAACGTCTTCCGATGAAAAC
>NW_012100899.1:454788-461283 GCF_000951045.1 Mandrillus leucophaeus | reverse complement strand
AAATGTCTTCCATTGAAAACTTGAGAGAAGTTTTCTGAGCAACTGCTTTGTGATGTGTGTATTCATCTCATAGAGTTAAATCATTCTTTCTATTGAGCAGTTTGAAATCACTGTTTCTGTGGAACGTGAGAAAGGAAATTTGGGAACGCTCTTTAGAATATGCTGAAAAACAAATATCTTCAGATGAAACCCAGAAGCAAGCTTCCTGTGAAACTGCTCTGTGTCGTGTAAATTCCACTCGCCCAGTTAAGCTTCACTTTTCATTGAGCAATTTCCTAACGCTGTTTATGTTTAGCGTGCGTAGGAATATTCGGGAACACTTTGAGGCTTACATTGAAAAAGGAAATATGTTCTGACAGAAACTGGAGAGAAGCTTTCCGAAGTGCTGCTTTGTGACGTGTGCATTCCACTCACAGTGTTATACTTCTCATTCAGCATCTAAGAATCCCTTTCTGTGAAACTGTTCTTAGATATGTATATTCATCTCACATAGAAAAATCTTTCTCTGCATTTCACAGCTTGGAAACCCTGTCATGGATGGATCCACGAAGGGATATTCAGGAGCACATTCAGGACTATGGCAAAAAAGGAAATATCTTCAGATAAAAACTAGAAAGAAGCTTTCTGTGAATCTGCTTTTTGCTCTATTTATTCATCTCACATAGATAAAACTTTGTTTGTATTACGCAGTTGGAAACTCTGTCATGGACAGATCCGTGACGGGATATTTGAAAGAGCATCCAGGCCTATTGCGAAAAAGGAAATATATTCCGATAAAAACTAGAAAGAAGCTTTCTGAGAAACTGCATTGTGATGTGTGCATTCCATTCACAATGTTACACCTCTCTTCCCATAGAGCATTGGGGAAACCCTTTTGGACAAAAACATACAAGGGATATTTGGGAGCATATTGATGAATATGGTGAAAAGGGAAATAGCCTCAAGGAAAAGCTGGAAAGAAGCTTTCTGTGAAACTGCTCTGTGCTATGTGTATTCATCTCACATTGATAAAGCTTTCTTTACATTACGCAGCTTGCAAAATCTGTCATGGATGGATCCGTGAAGGGACATTCGGGAGAAATTTCTGGACTATGGTAAAAAGGAAATATCTTCAGATAAAAACTGGAAAGAAGCTTTCTGTGAATTTGCTTTATGCTATGCTTATTCATCTCACATAGATAAAGCTTTCTTTACATTACGCAGCTTGGAATCTCCGTCATGGATGGAATCACGAAGGGACATTCGGGAGCATATTAAGGCCTATGGTGAAAAAGGAAAGATCTTCAGATAAACCTGGAGACAAGTTTTCTGAGAAAATACTTTCTGATGTGTGCATTCCACTCAAGGAGTTGTACCTCTCTTCTCATAAGGCAGTGTTTGAACATTGTTCCTGTAAAACCAAAAATGTTATATTTCAGAGTGCAATGAAGACTATGGGGAAAAGTGTCCTGTCCTCAAATAAAACCCAGAAAGAAGCGTTCCAAGAAACTGCTCTCTGATATGTGTATTAATGTCACAGAGTTAAAGCTTACTCTACATTGCCCAGTTTGGAAAGTCTCTCTTTGAGGAATCTGTGAAGTTATATTAAGTGGTGCCTGGAGGCCTGTGTTGAGCAAGGAAATGTCATCTTTTGAAAACTGGAGAGAATCTTTCTGAGCAACTGCTTTGTGACAGGTGTAATCACCTCATAGAGTTAATCATCCTTTGTAAGGAGCAGTTTAAAATCACTGTTTCTGTGGAATCTGAGGAAGGATATTTGGGAATGCTCTTTAGAATATGGAGAAAGAAATATCCTCAGATAAAAACCAGAAGGAAGCTTCCTGTGAAAGTTCTCTGTGTTGTGTGAATTGCACTCCCCCAGTTAAGCTTCACTTTTCGTTGAGCAGTTTCCTAACACTGTTTATGTTTAGCGTGCATAGGGATATTTGGGAACACTTTGAGTCTTATGATGAAAAAGGAAATATGTTCTGATAGAAACTGGTGAGAGGTTTTCCGAGGTGCTGCTTTGTGACATGTGCATTCCACTCATAGTGTTCTACCTCTCTTCTCATACAGCATCTAGAAAACCCATTCTGTGAAACTATTTTTAGATATGTGTATTCATCTGACATAGATAAATCTTTCTCTACATTTCACAGCTTGGAAACTCTGTCATGGATGGATCCGCGAAGGGATATTCAGGAGTACATTCAGGACTATGGTGAAAAAGGAAATATCTTCAGATAAAAACTGGAAAGAAGCTTTCTGTGAATCTGCTTTTTGCTGTGTTTATTCATCTCACATAGATAAAACTTTCTTTATGTTACACAGTTTGGAAACTGCATTATTGACGGATCCACGATGGGATAATCAAAAGAGCTTTCAGGCCTATGTTGAAAAAGAAAATATCTTCAGATAAAAACTGGAGCGAAGCATTCTGAGAATCTGCTTTTTGATGTGTATTCCACTCAGGGTGTTATGCCTCTTTTCTCATAAGGCAGTGTTTGAACACTGTTCCAGTAAAACAAAAAAGTGATATTTTGGAGCACATTGAAGACTATGGTGAAAAGTGATATATCCGCAAATAAAACCCAGAAAGAAGCGTACCAAGAAATTGCTCTCAGATATGTGCAATCATTTGACAGAGGTAAAGCTTACACTACATTGCCCAGTTTGCAAATTCTGTCTTTCAAGAATCTGCAAAGGGATAGTAAGTGGTACCCGTTCACCTGTGGTGAGCAAAGAAATGTCTTTCGACGCAAACTGCAGAGAAGCTTTCTGAGCAACTGCTTTGTGATGTGTGTATTCATCTCATAGAGTTAAATCATGTTAAATCATTTTTTGGATTGAGCAGTTTGAAATAACTGTTTCTGTGGAATCTGAAGAAGGACATTTGGGAACGCTCTTTAGAATATGGAGAAATAAATATCCTCTGATATAAACCAGAAGGAAGCTTTCTGGAAACTGCTATGTGTCACTTGAATTCCTTTTGCTCAGTTAAGCTTCTCTTTTCCTGGAGCACTTTTCTAACACTCTTTATGTTTAGCGAGCAAAGGGATATTTGGGAGTGCTTTGAGGCTTACCGTGATAAAGGAGATATGTTCAGATAGAAACTGGAGAGAGGCTTTCCGAGGAACTGCTTTGAGACCTGTGCATTTCACTCACAGTGTTATACCCCTCTTCTCATAAAGGTCTGGGGAATGCCTTTTGGAGAAAAAGATACCAAGAGACATTCAGCTGTATATGGACAGCTATGGTGAAAAAGGAAATAGCCTCAGAGAAAAACTGGAAAGAAGCTTTCTGTGAATCTGCTTTTTGCTATTTTTATTCATCTCACATAGATAAAACTTTCTTTACACAGCTTGGAAACTCTATCATGTATGGATCTGCAAAGGGACATTCGGAAGCACATTCAAGACTATTTTGAAAATGGAAATATTTCAGATAAAAACTGGAGAGATACCTTGTGAGAAACTGCGTTGTGATGTGTGCGTTCCACTCAGGGAGTTATACATTTTTTCTCATAATGCAGTGTTTGAACACGTTTCCTGTAAAACTGAAAAAGTGATATTTCAGAGTACATAGAAGACTATGGTGAAAATTGAACTATCCTCAAATAAAACCCAAAAGAAGCATTCCAAGAAGCAGCTCTCTGATTTGTGCGTTTATTTCACAGAATTAAAGCTTACTCTACATTTCCCAGTTTGGAAACTCTGTCTTTGAGGAATCTGCGAAGAGATATTAAGTGGCGCCCAGGGGCCTGTGGTGAGCAAGAAAATTTCTTCCGTTGAAAACTGGAGAGAAGCTTTCTGAGCAACTGCTTTGTGGTGTGTGGATTCATCTCATAGAGTTAAATCATTCTTTGGATTGAGTAGTTTGAATTCATTGTTTCTGTGGAGCCTGAGAGAGGACATTTCGGAACGCTCTTTAGAATATGCTGAAAAGGAAATACCCTCAGATAAAAACCACAAGGAAGCATTCTGTGAAACTGCTCTCGGTCCTCTGATTTCCATTCACACAGTTAAGCTTCTCTTTTCATTGAGCAGTATTTTAACACTGTGTTTAGTCTGCAAAAGGATATTCAGGAGCGCTTTGAGGCTTATGGTGAAAACGGAAATATCCTCAGATAAACACTAGGGAGAAGCTTTCTGAGGAGCTTGTTTGTGACGTGTGCATTCCACTCACAGAATTATACCTTTCTTCTCATAGAGGATTGGGGAATCCCGTTTGAAGAAAAGGCTACTAGGGGACATTCGGGAGTATAAGGACAGCTATGGTAATAAAGGAAATATATTCAGACAAAAACCGGAAAGAAGCTTTCTGTGTAACTGCTTTGTGATAGATACTACTATTCATCTCACATAGATAAAACTTTCTTTCTATTACGCAGTTTTGAAACTACGTCTTGGACAGATTCGTGGAGGGACATTCGGGAGCATATTCAGGCCTGTTGGGAAATAGGAAATATCTTCAGCTAAAAACTGAAGAGAAGCTTTCTGAGAAACTGCTTTGTGATGTGTGCATTCCACTCAGGGAGATATACCTCTTTTCTCATAAGGCAGTGTTTCAACACTGTCCCTGAAAAGCTGAAAAAGTGATATTTTGCAGCACATTGAAGACTCTGGCAAAAAGCGAAAATCCGGAAATAAAACCCAGAAAGAAACGTTGCAAGAAACTGCTCTCTGACTTGTGCATTCACTTCAGAGAATTAAAGCTTACACTACGATGCCCAGTTTGGAAGTTCTGTCTTTGAGGAATCTGTGAGGTGATATTAAGTGGCACCCAGAGACTTGTGGTGAGAAAGAAAACGTCTTCCGATGAAAACTGGAGAGAAGCTTTCAGAGCAACTGCTTTGTGATATGTGTATTCATCTCATAGAGTTAAATCATTCTTTGTTTGAGCAGCTTGAAATCACTGTTTCTGTTTAACCGGAGAAAGAACATTTGGGAATGCTCATAAGAATATGCTGAAAAAGAAATAACCTCCAATAAAAACCAGAAGGAAATTTTCTGTGAAACTACTCTAGGTCTTGTGAATTCCACTTGCACAGTTAAGTTTCTGTTTTCTTTGAGCAGTGTTCTAACACCGTTTTAGGTTAGTTAGCTAAGGGATACTCGGGAGCGCTTTGAGGCTTATGGTGAAAAAGGAAATATCTTCACATAGATACTGGAGAGAAGATTTCCGAGGAGCTGCTTTGTGACTTGTGCATTCCAGTCATAGAGTTATAATTTTCTTCTCAGGGAGGATTGAGGAGTCCAGTTTGGAGAAAAAACTACCAGGGTTGAGTCGGGAGTACATGGACGGCAAAGGTGAAAAAGGAAATATCCTCAGACAAAAACTGGAAAGAAGCTTACTGTGAAACTGCTTTGTGATAGATATGTCTATTCATTTCACATAGCCAAAAGGTTCTTTCTATTACACCGTTTTGAAACTGCGTCATGGATGGATTCATGAAGGGACATTCGGGAGCATATTCAGGCCTGTGGGGAAATAGGAAATATCTTCAGATAAAAATGGAGAGAATCTTTCGGGGAAACTGCTTTGTGATGTGTGCATTCCACTCAGGGAGTTATACCTCTTTTCTCATAAGGCAGTGTTTGAACACTGTTCCTGTAAAACTGAAAATGTGATATTTTGCAGCACATTGAAGACTACAGCAAAAAGTGAAATGTCCCGAAATGAAATCCAGAAAGAAACAGTCCAAGAAACTACTCTCTGACGAGTGCATTCATTTCAGAGAGTTAAAGTTTATACTACGTTGCCCAGTTTGGAAACTCTGTCTTTGAGGAATCTGTGAAGGGATATTAAGAGGTGCCCGGAGGCTTGTGGTGAGAAAGGAAACATCTTCCGATGAAAACTGGAGAGAAGCTTTCAGAGCAACTGCTTTGTGATGTGTGCATTCATCTTATAGAGTTAAATCATTCTTTGGGTTGAGTAGTTTGAAATCACTGTTTCTGTGGAACCTGAGAAAGGACATTTGGGAACGCTCTTAGGAATATGCTGAAAAAGAAATACCCTCCGATAAAAACCAGAAGGAAACTCTCTGTGAAACTGCTCTAGGTCTCGTGAATTCCACATGCACAGTTTAGCTTCTGATTTCATTGAGCAGTAGTCTAACACTGTTTTAGGTTAGTCAGCTAAGGGATACTCGGCAACACTTTGAGGCTTATGGTGAAAACGGAAATATCTTCAGATAGATGCTGGAGAGAAGATTTCCAAGGAGCTCCTTTGTGATGTGTGCATTTCACTCACAGTGTTATACTTTTCTCTCATATAGGATTGCGGAATCCCTTTTGGAGAAAAAGCTACCAGGGGACGTTCGGGAGTGTAAGGACGGCTATGGTATAAAAGGAAATATATTCAGACAAAAACTGGAAAGAAGCTTTCTGTGTAACTGCTTTGTGATAGATATGTCTATTCATCTCACATAGATAAAACTTTATTTCTATTATGGAGTTTTGAAACGGCGTCATAGATAGATCTGCAAAGGGACATTCAGGAGCACATTCAGGCCTG
>NW_012100899.1:446002-454738 GCF_000951045.1 Mandrillus leucophaeus | reverse complement strand
TCTGTGAAACTGCTCTAGGTCTCGTGAATTCCACATGCACAGTTTAGCTTCTGATTTCATTGAGCAGTAGTCTAACACTGTTTTAGGTTAGTCAGCTAAGGGATACTCGGCAACACTTTGAGGCTTATGGTGAAAACGGAAATATCTTCAGATAGATGCTGGAGAGAAGATTTCCAAGGAGCTCCTTTGTGATGTGTGCATTTCACTCACAGTGTTATACTTTTCTCTCATATAGGATTGCGGAATCCCTTTTGGAGAAAAAGCTACCAGGGGACGTTCGGGAGTGTAAGGACGGCTATGGTATAAAAGGAAATATATTCAGACAAAAACTGGAAAGAAGCTTTCTGTGTAACTGCTTTGTGATAGATATGTCTATTCATCTCACATAGATAAAACTTTATTTCTATTATGGAGTTTTGAAACGGCGTCATAGATAGATCTGCAAAGGGACATTCAGGAGCACATTCAGGCCTGTGGGGAAATAGGAGATATCTTCAGCTAAAAACTGAAGAGAAGCTTTGTGAGAAACTGTTTTGTGATGTGTGCATTCCACTCAGGGAGTTATACCTCTTTTCTCATAAGGCAGTGTTTGAACACTGTTCCTGAAAAGCTGAAAAAGTGATATTTTGCAGCTCGTTGAAGACTAGGAAGAAAAATGAAATATCCTGAAATAAAACCCAGAAAGAAGCGTTCCAAGTTACTGCTCTCTGACGTGTGCATTCATTTCAGAGAGTTAAAGCTTACACTTCATTGCCCAGTTTGGAAACTCTGTCTTTAAGGAATCTGTGAAGGGATATTAAGTGGCGCCCGGAGGCTTGTGGTGAGAAAGGAAACATCTTCCGATGAAAACTGGGTAGAAAATTTCGGAGCAACTGCATTGTGTTGTGTGTATTCATTTCATAGAGTTAAATCTTTCTTTGGATTGAGCAGTTTGAAATCACTGTTTCTGTGGAGCCCGAGAAAAGACATTTGGGAATGCTCTTAAGAATATGCTGAAAAAAAATGGATTCCACACACGGTGTTATACCTATTTTCTCATAAGGCAGTGTTTGAACAGAATTACTGTAAAACTGAAAAAGTGATATTTTGCAGTGCATTGAAGAGTGTGGCGAAAAGTGAAATAGCCTGAAATAAAACCCTGAAAGAAGCGATCCAGGAAACTGCTCTCTGATATGTGCATTCACTTCACAGAAATAAAGCGTAGTCTACATTGCCCAGTTTGCAAACTCTGTCTTTGAGTAATATGTGAAAGGATGTTTAGTGGTGCCCCAGAGGCCTGTGGTGAGCAAGGAAATGTCTTCCTATGATACCTGGAGAGAAGCTTTCTGAGCAACTGCTTTGTGATGTGTGAATTCATCTCATAGAGTTAAACCATTCCTTGGATTGAGCAGTTTGAAATAACTGCTTCTGTGGTATCTCAGGAAGGACATTTGAGATCGCCCTTTGGAATATGGAGAAAGAAATATCCTCAGATGAAAAACAGAAGGAAGCTTTCTGTGAAACTGCTATGTGTCATGTGAACTCCTCTCGCTCAGTTAAGCTTCCCTTTTCATTGAAGGATTTTCTAACACTGTTTATGTTTACCATGTGAAGGGATATTCAGAAATGCTTTGAGTCTTACAGTGAGAAAGAAAATATGAGCAGATAGAAACTGGAGAGAAGCTTTCCGAGGAACTGATTTGTGATGTGTGCATTTCACTCACAGAATTATACCTTTCTTCTCATAGAGGATTGGGGAATGCCTTTTGGAGGAAAAGCTACCAAGGTACTTTCGAGACTATAGGGACGGCTATGGTGGAAAAAGAAACATCCTCAGACAAAAAGTTGATAGAATATTTCTGTGAAACTGTTTTGTGATAGATACCTTTGTTCATCTCACATAGATAAAACTTTCCTTATATTACGCAGTTTGGAAACTCCGTCATGGATGGATCCACGAAGGAGCATTTGGGAGCTTATTCAGGCCCATGATGATAAAGAAGATATGCTCAGATGAAAAGTGCACAGAAGCTATCTGAGAAACTGCTTTGTGATGTGCGCATTCCACTCAGGGAGTTATACCTCTTGTCTCATAACGCAGTGTTTGAACTCTGTTCCTATAAAACCAAAATTGTAATATTTCAGAGTGCATGGAAGACTAAAGCGAAAAGTGAAACATCCTGAAATAAAACCCAGAAAGAAGCATTCCAAGAAACTGCTGTCTGACGTATGCATTCATTTCAGAGAGATAAAGCTTACTCTACAATTCCCAGTTTGAAAAGTCTGTCTTTGAAGATTCTGCAAAGGCATATTAAGTGGCGACCAGGTACTGTGGTGAGTAAGGAAATGTCTTCCGTTGAAAACTGGAGAGATGCTTTCTGAGCAACTGCTTTGTGATGTGTGGATTCTTTGGATTGAGCAGTTTGAAATCACTCTTTCTGTGGAACCTGAGAAAGGACATTTGAGAGCGCTTTTAAGAATGTGCTGAAAAAGAAATACCCTCCGATAAAAAGGAGAAGGAAGCTTTCTGTGAAAGTGCTCTGTGTCACGTGAATGCCACCCAAACAGTTAAGCTTCCATGTTCATTGAGCAGTATTCTAACACTGTTTTAGTTTAGCCAGCTAAGGGATACTTTGGAGCACTTTGAGGCTTATGTTGAAAATAGAAATATCTTCATATAGAAACTGGAGGGAATACTTCTGAGGAGCTGCTTTGTGACGCGTGCATTCCACACACAGAGTTATACTTTTCTTCTCATAGAGGATTGGGGAATTCCTTTTGTAGAAAAAGCTACTATGGGACATTCGACAGTATATGGACGGCTATGGTGGAAAAGGAAATATCGTCAGACAAAAACTGGAAAGAAGCTTTCTGTGAAACTGGTTTGTGATAAATATGTTTATTCATATCACATAGATAAAACTTTCCTTCTTTTACGCAGTTTTGCAATGTCGTCATGGATAGATTCACGAAGGGACACTCAGGAGCACATTCAGGCCTATGGTAGAAAAGGAGATGTCTTCAGATAAAAACGGGATAGAAGTTTTCTGAGAAACTTCTAGGTGATGTGTGCACTCCACTCAGGGAGTTATACCTCTTTTCTTATAAGGCAGTGTTTGAACACTGTTCCTGTAAAACCGAAAAAGTAATATGTACGAACGCATGAAAGACTATGGTGAAAAGTGAAATATCCTCAATAAAGCCCAGAAAGAAGTGTTCTGAGAAACTGCTCTCTGATATGTGCATTCATTTCACAGAGTTAAAGCTTACTCTACGTTGCCCAGTTTGGAAACTCTGTCTTTGAGGAACCTGTGAATTGATATTAAGTGGCACCCAGAGGCTTGTGGTGAGCAAGGAAACGTCTTCCAATGAAAATTGGAGAGAAGCTTTCTGAGCAATTGCTTTGTGATGGTGTATTCGTCTCATAGAGTTAAACCATTCTTTGGATTGAGCACTTTGAAATCACTATGTTTGTGGACTCTGAGGAAGGACATTTAGGAATGCTCCTTAAAATATGGAGAAAGAAATATCCTCAGGTGAAATCCAGCAGGAAGCTCGTGTGAATCTACTCTGTTTGATCTTAATTTCTCTCACTCAGTTAAACCTCACATTTCATTGCGCAGTTTTCTAACCCTATTTATGTTTAGCGTGTGAAGGGATATTCCGGAGCACTTTGAGGTTATGCTGAAAAAGGAAATATGTTGAGACCGAAACTGGAGAGAAGCTTTCTGAGGAACTGCTTTGTGACGTGTGCATTCCACTCACAGTGTTATACCTCTCTTCTCATACAGCATTGGGGAAAACCTTTTGGAGAAGAAGGTACCAAGTGACATTCGGGAGCATGTTGAATCCTATGGTGATAAGGGAAATAACTCCAAAAAAAATGGAAAGAAACTTTCTTTGAAACTGCTCTTTGATATGTGTATTCATCTCCCATAAATAAAGCTTTCTTTACATTATGCAGCTTGGAAACTCTCTCATGGACGGATCCTCGAAGGGACATTCGGGAGCACGTTCAGGACTATAGTGTAAAAGGAAATATCTTCAGATAAAAACTGAAAGGCAGCTTTCTGTGAATCTGTTTTTTGCTATGTTTATTCATTTCACATAGATAACGCTTTGTTTACACTATGCAGCTTGGAAACTCTGTCATGGATGAATCCGTGAAGGGATATTCGGGATCATATTCAGGCCTATGGTGAAAAGGAAATATCGTCAGATAAAACCTGGGGAGAAGCTTTCTGAGAAACTTCTTGGTGGTGTGTGCATTCCACTCAGGGAGTTTTACCTTTTTTCTCATAAGGCACTGTTTGAATACTATTCCTGTAAAACTAAAAAAGTGACATTCGGAGCACATTGAAGAATATGGTGAAAAGTGAAAATCATCAAATAAAACCCGGAAAGAAGCATTAGAAGAAACTGCTCTCTGACATGTCCTTTCATTTCACAGAGTTAAAGCTTACTCTACATTTCCCAGTTTGGAAAGACTGTCTTTGATGATTCTGCGAAGGGATATTAAGTGGCAACCAGAGGCATGTGGCGAGCAAGGAAATGTCATCCATTGAAAAATGGAGAGAAGCTTTCTGAGCAACTCTTCTGTGATGTTTGAATTCACCACATAGAGTTAAATCATTCTTTGGATTGAACAGTTTGAAATCACTGTTTCTGTGGAATCTGAGAAAGGACATTTAGAAACGCTCTTTAGAATATCCTGAAACAGAAATAACCTCAGATAGAAACTAGAAGGAAGCATTCTGTGAAACTGCTGTGTGTCACGTGAATTCCGCTCACACAGTTAAGCTTTTCTTTTCATTCACCAGTATTCTAATACTGTTTTTGTTTAATCTGCTAAGGGATATTCAGGAGTGCTTTGAGGCTTACTGTGAAAAAGGAAATATCTTCAGACAGAAACTGGAAAGAAGCATTCCGAGGAGCTGTTTTGTGACGTGTGCATTCCAATCACAGAATTATACCTTTCTTCTCATAGAGGATTGGGGATTGCCTTTTGGAGAAAAAGTTACCAAAGGACATTTGGAAGTATATGGATGGCTATGGTGTAAAAGGAAATATCCTCAGACAGAAACTGGAAAGAAGATTTCTGTGAAGTGCTTTGTGACAGATATGTTTATTCATCTCACATAGATAAAATTTTCCTTATATCATGCAGTTTGGAAACGCTGTCATGGACGGATCCCCAAAGGGATATTCGGTAGCACATTCAGGCCTACGGTGAAAAAGGAGATATCTTCAGATAAAAACTGGATGGAAGTTTTCTGAGAAACTGCTTTGTGATGTGTGCATTCCACTCAGGGAGTTATACCTCTTTTCTCATAAGGCAGTGTTTGAACACTGTTCCTGTAAAATGGAAAAAGTAATATTTCGAAGCACATGGGAGACTATGGTGAAAAGTGAAATATCCTGAAATAAAACCCAGAAAGAAACATTCCACGAAACTGCTCTCTGACGTGTGCACTAATTTCAGAGTATTAAAGCTTCCTCTATATTTCCCACTTTGGAAAGTCTGTCTTTGTGGATTTTGCGAAAGGATATTAAGTGGCAATCAGAGACCAATGTCCAGCAAGGAAAAGTCTTACGCTGAAAACTGGAGAGAAGCTTTCTGAGCAACTGTTCTGTGATGTGTGTCTGCATCTCATAGAGTTGAATCATTCTTTGGATTGAGCAGTTTGATATTACTTTTCTGTGGAATATGAGAAAGGACATTTGGGAATGCTCTTAAGAATATACTGAAAAAGAACTAACGAGTGATAAAAACCATAAGGAAGCTTTCTGTGAAACTGCTCTGGGTCACCTGAATTCCATTCTCACAGTTAATATTTTGTTTTCATTGAGCAGTATTCTAACACTGTTTTAGTTTAGTCAACTAAGGGATACTCAGGAGCGCTTTGAGGCTTATGGTCAAAACAGAAATATCTTCAGATGGAAACTGGAGAGAAGATTTCCGAGGAGCTGCTTTGTGACGTGTGCATTCCACTCACAGGTATACTTTTCTTCTCATAGACGATTGGGAAATCCCTTTTGGAGAAAAAGCTACCAGGGGACATTCAGGAGTACATGGACGGCTATGGTGGAAAAAGAAATATACTCAGACAAAAACTGAAAATAAGCTTTCTGTGAAACTGCTTTGTGATAGATATGTTTATTCATCTCACATAGATAAACTTTCTTTCTATTACTCAGTTTTGAAATGCCATCATGGACGGATTCACGAAGGGACATTCGAGAGCACATTCAGACCAATGGTGAGAAAGGAAATATCTTCAAATAAAAACTGGAGAGAAGCTTTCTGAGAAACTGCTTTGTAATGTGTGCATTCCACTCAGGGAGTTTTACCTCTTTTCTCATAACGCAGTGTTTGAAAACTGTTCCTGTAAAACCGAAAAAGTGATATTTCTTAGTGCATTGAAAACTATGATGAAAAGTGAAATATCCTCAAATAAAACCAAGAAAGAAGTGTTAAAGAAACCGCTTTATGAGATGTGTATTCATTTCACAGAGTTAAAGCTTACTCTACTTTGCTCAGTTTGCAAAGTCTTTCTTTGAGAAATATGTGAAGGGATATTAAGTGGCACTTGGAGGCTTGTGGTGAGCTAGAAAGTGACTTCTGATGAAAACTGGAGATAAGTTTTCTGATCAACTGCTTTGTGATGTGTGCATTCAGTTCATAGATTTAAACCATTCTTTGGATTGAGCAGTTTGAAATCACTGTTTTTGTGGAATCTGAGGAAGGACATTTGGGAACACTCTTTAGAATATATAGAAACAAATATCCTCAGGTAAAATCCAGAAGGAAGCATTCTGTGGAACTGTTCTGTGTCATCTTAATTCCTCTTGCTCAGTTAAGCCTCTCTTTTCATTGAGCAGATTTCTATCCCTGTTTGTGTTTAGCCTGTGAAGGATATTCGGGAGTGCTTTGAGGCTTACGGTGAAAAAGAAATATGTTCAGATCGATACTGGAGAGCAGCTTTCCGAGGAACTGCTTTGTGACATGTGCATTCCACTCACGGTGTTATACATCTCTTCTCATGCAGCATAGGTGAAACCCTTTTGAAGAAGAATGTACCAAGTGATATTCTGGAGCATGTTAATGCCTAGGGTGAAATGGGAAATAGCCTCAGACAAAAACTTGGAAGAATCTCTCTATGAAACTGCTCTGTGATTTGTGTATTCATCTCACATATATAAAGCTTCCTTTACATTACCATAGCTTGGAAACTCTGTCATGGATGGGTCCCCGAAGGAACATTCAGGAGCCCATTCAGGACTATGGTGAAAAAGGAAATATCTTCAGAGAAAAACTGGAAAAAAGTTTTCTGGGAATCTGCTTTTTGCTATGTTTATGCATCTCACATAGATAAAACTTTCTTTACATTACGCAGCTTGGAAACTCTGTCATGGATGGATCCATGAAGGGATATTTGGGATCACATTTTGGGCTTGGTGAAAAAGGAAATATCGTCAGATAAAAAGTGGAGAGAAGGTTTCTGAGAAACTGCTTCATGATGTGTGCATTTCACTAAGGGAGTTTTACCTCTTTTCTCATAAGGCACTGTTTGAATACTGCTCTGTAAAACTAAAAAAGTAATATTCGGAGCACATTGAAGACTATGGAGAAAAGTGAAATGTCATCCAATAACACCCAGAAAGAAGCATTCCAAGAAACTGCTCTCTGACATGTCCATTCATTTCACAGAGTTAAAGCTTACTCCATATTTCCCAGTTTGGAAAGTCTGTCTTTTGGGATTCTGTGAAGGGATATTAAGTGGCAACTGGAGACCCGTGGCGAGCAAGGAAATGTCTTCCATCGAAAATTGGAGAGAAGCTTTCTGAGCAACTCTTTTTTGATGCTTGTATTCATCTCATAGAATTAAATCATTATTTGGATTGAGCAGTTTGAAATCACTGTTTCTGTTGAATCTGAGAAAGGACATTTGGAAACTCTCTTTTGAATATCCTGAAAAAGAAATAACCTCAGATAGAAATCAGAAGGAAGCTTTCTGTGAAACTACACTATTTTGTGTGAATTCCGCTCACACAGTTAAGCTTCTTTTTTCATTGAGCAGTATTCTAACACTGTTTTTGTTTAGTCTGTGAAGGGATATTCAGGAGCACTTTGAGGCTTATGGTGTAAAAGGAAATATCTTCAGATAGAAACTGGGGAGAAGCTTTCCAAAGAGCAGCTTTGTGACATGTGCATTCCACGCACAGAAATATACCTTTCTTCTAATAGAGGATTGCAGAATCCCTTTTGGAGAAAAAGCTTCCAGGGGACATTCGGGAGTATAAAGACGGCTATGGTGAAAAAGGAAATATTCTCTGACAAAAACTGGAAGGAAGCTTTCTGTGAAACTGCTTTGTGATAGATAAGTTTATTCATCTCATATAGATAAAACTTTCTTTCAATTACACAGTTTTGAATCCATCATGGACGGATTCGCGAAAGGACATTCAGGAGCACATTCAGGCCTATGGTGAGAAAGGAAGTATATTCAGATAAAAACTGGATCGAAGGTTTCTGAGAACCTGCTTTGTGATGTGAGCATTCGACTAAGGGATTTTTACCTCTTTTCTAGTAAGGCAGTGTTTGAACACTGTTCCTGTAAAACTGAAAACGTAGTATTTCAGAGTGCATTGGAGACTATGGACAAAAGTGAAATATCCTCAAATGAAACACAGAAGGAAGAGTTCCAAGAAACTGCTCTCTGATATGTGCATTCATTTCACAGAGTTAAAGCTTAC
>NW_012100899.1:439078-445887 GCF_000951045.1 Mandrillus leucophaeus | reverse complement strand
GAGAAGATTTCTGAGCAACTGCTTCGTGATGTGTGTATTGGTCTCATAGAGTTAAACTATTGTTTGGATTGAGCAGTTTGAAATCACTGTTTTTGTGCAATCTGAGCAAAGACATTTGGGAAGGCTCCTTATAATATGGACAAAGAAATATCCTCAGGTAAAATCCAGAAGGAAGTTTTCTGTGAAACTCCTCTGTGTCTTTTTAATTCCTCTCGCTCAGTTTCACCTCTCTTTTCATTGAGCAGTTTTCTAACTCTGTTTATGTTTAGCGTGTGAAGGGACATTCGGGAGTGCTTTGAGGCTTACAGTGAAAAAGGAAATATGTTCAGACCGAAACTGGAGAGAAGCTTTCCGAAAAACTGCTTTGTGATGTGTGCATTCCACTCACAGTGTTATACTTCTCTTCTCATACAGCATTGGGGAAACCCTTTTGGAGAAAAAGGTACAAAGGGATATTTGGTAGCATATTGATGCATATGGAGAAAGGAGAAATAGCCTCAGAAAAAAACTGGAAAGAAGGTTTCTGTGAAACTGTTCTGTGCTATGTGTAATCATCTCACATAGATAAAGCTTTCTTTACATTATGCTGCTTGGAAACTCTGTCACGGATGGATCCGCGGAGGGACATTCGGGAACACTTTCAGGACTATGGTGAAAGAAGAAACATCTTAAGATAAAAACTGGAAAGAAGATTTCTGTGGATCTACTCTTTGCAATGTTTATTCTTCTCACATAGTTTAAGCTTTCCTTACTTTACACAGCTTGGAAACACTGTCATGGACGGATCGACGAAGGGACCTTCAGGAACACATTCAGGACTATGGGGAAAATCGAAGTATCTTCAGACAAAAACCGGAGAGAAACTTTCTGAGAAACTGCTTTGTGATGTGTGCATTCCACTCAGGGAGTTATACCTCTTTTCTCATAAGGCAGTATTGGGACACTGTTCCTGTAAAACCAAAAAAGTGATATTTCGGAGCGCATTGAGGACCAAGAAGAAAAGTGAAATATCCTCAAATAAATCCCAGAAAGAAGCCTTCCAAGAACCTGCTCTCTGATATGTGTTTTCATATCACAGAGTTAAAACTCACTCTACATTGCCCAATTTGGAAACTGCATCTTTGAGGTATCTGCGAAGGGATATTAAGTGGCGCCCAGAGGCCTGTGGTGAGCAAGGAAATGTCTTCCCTTGAAAACTGGAGAGAAGCTTTGTGAGCAACTGCTTTGTGATGGGTGTATTCATCTCACAGAGTTAAATCGTTCTTTCAATTGAGCAGATTGAAATCACTGTTTCTGTGGAACCTGAGATATTAAATTTGGGAATGCTCTTTAGAATATGCTGTAAAACAAATACCTTCAGATAAAACCCAGAAGCAAGCTTCCTGTGAAACTGCTGTGTGTCATGTGAATTCCATCGCTTAGTTAAACTTCATGTTTCATTGAGCAGTTTCCTAACGCTGTTTATGTTTAGCATGCGTAGGGATACTCAGGAACACTTTGAGACTTACAGTGAAAAAGGAAATATGTTCTGATAGAAACTGGAGAGAAGCTTTCTGAAGTGCTGCTTTGTGTCGTGTGCATTCCACTCACATTGTTATAGTTCTCTTCTCATACAGCATCTAAGAAACCCTTTCTGTGAAACTGTTCTTAGATATGTGTATTCATCTCACATAGATAAATCTTCCTCTACATTTCACAGCTTGGAAACCCTGTCATGGATGGATCCACGAAGGGATATTAGGGAGCACATTCAAGACTATGGTGAAAAAGGAAATATCTTCAGATAAAAACTAGAAAGAAGTTTTCTGTGAATCTGCTTTTTGCTCTATTTATTCATCTCACATAGATAAAACTTTATTTTTATTACGCAATTGGAAACTCCGTCATGGACAGGTCCACGATAGGATATTCGAAAGTGCATTCAGGCCTATTGTGAAAAAGGTAATATATTCTGATAAAAACTGGAGAGAAGCTTTCTGAGAAACTGCTTTGTGATGTGTGTATTCCACTCAGAGAGTTATACCTCTTTTGTCATAAGGCAGTGTTTGAACACTGTTCCTGTAAAAAGAAAAAGTGATATTTTGCAGTGCATTGAAGACCATGGCTAAAAGTGATATATCCTCAAATAAAACCCACAAAGAAGCGTACTAAGAAACTGCTCTCGGATATGGACATTCATTTCACAGAGGTAAAGCTTTCTCTACATGTCCCCGTTTGCAAATTCTGTCTTTCAGGAATCTGTGAAGGGATATTAAGTGGTGCCCATTCACCTGTGGTGGGCAAGGAAATGTCTTTTGATGAAAACTGCAGAGAAACTTTCTGAGCAACTGCTTTGTGATGTGTGTATTCATCTCATAGAGTTAAATCATTCTTTGGATTGAGCAGTTTGAATTCACTGCTTCTGTGGAATCTGAGGAGGAACAATTGGGAACGATCTTTAGAATATGGAGAAAGAAATATCCTCAGATAAAAACCAGAAGGAATCTTTCTGTGAAACTGCTGTGTGTCGTGTGAATTCCTCTCGCTCAGTTAAGCTTCTCTTTTCATTGAGCAGTTTTCTAACATTGTTCATGTTTAGCGTATAAAGGGATATACGTCAGCACTTTGAGGCTTATGGTGAAAAACAAAATATGTTGAGATAGAAACTGGAGAGAAGCTTTCCGTGGAACTGCTTTGTGATGTGTGCATTCCACTGAAAGTGTTATAACTCTCTTCTCATACAGCATCGGGGCAACCCTTTATGTGATACGCTTCTGTGATATGTGTATTCATCTCACATAGATAAAGCTTTCTTTACATTAAGCAGCTTGGAAACTCTGACAGGGATGGATCCACGAAGGGGCATTCGGGAGCACATTCATGACTATGTTAAAAAAGGAAATGTATTCAGAAAAATACTGGAAAGAATCATTCTGTGAATCTGCTTTTCGCTATGTTTATTCATCTCACATAGATAAAGCTTTCTTTACATTACGCAGCTTGGAAACTCCGTCATGGATGATCCGCGAAGGGATATTTGGGGTCACATTCGGGCCAATGGTGAAAAAGGAAATATCGTCTGATAAAAACTGGAGAGAAGCTTTCTGAGAAGCTGCTTAGTGATGTGTGCATTCCACTCAGGGTGTTATACCTTTCTCCTCATAAGACACTGTTTCAACACTGTTCCTGTAAAACTAAAAAAGTGATAATCAGAGCACATTGAAGACTGAGGTGAAAAGTGAAATGTCGTCAAATAAAACCTGGAAAGAAGCATTCCAAGAAACTGCTCTCTGACATGTTCATTCATTTCACAGAGATAAAGCTTACTCTTCATTTCCGAGGTTGGAAAGCCTGTCTTTTGGGATTCTGCGAAGGGATATTAAGTGGCAACCCGAGGCCTGTGGCAAGCAAGGAAATGTCTTCCCTTGAAAATTGAAGAAAAGCTTTCTGAGCAACACTTTCATGAGGTTGGTATGTTGCTCAGAGTGTTAAATCATTCTTTGGATTGAGCTGTTTGAAATCACTTTTTCTGTGGAATGTCAGAAAGGACATTTGGGAATGCTCTTTAGAATATGGAGAAAGAAATCTCTTCAGGTAAAATTCAGAAGGAAGCTTTCTGTGAAACTTCTGTGTGTTGTGTGAATTCCTCTTGCTCAGTTAAGCCTCTCTTTTCATTGAGCAGTTTTCTAACACTGTTTTACTTTAGCGTGCAAAGGGATATTCAGGAGCGCTTTGAGGCTTACGTGGAAAAAGGAAATATGTTCAGATAGAAACTGGAGAGAAGCTTTCTGGGTAACTGCTTTGTGACGTGTGCATTTCACTCACAGTGTTATACCTCCCTTCTCATACAGCATTGGGGAAATCCTGTAGGAGAAAAAGGTACAAAGGGTTATTCAGGAGCATATTGATGCCTATGGTGAAAAGGGAAATGTATTCAGACAAAAACTGGAAAGAAGCTTTCTGTGAAACGGCTCTGTGATATGTGTATTCATCTCACATACATAAAGCTTCCTTTACGTTACGTAGGTTGAAAACTGTCATGGACAGATTTGCAAAGGGACATTCGGGAGCACATTCAGTAGTATGACTAAAAGGTAAATACCTTCAGATAAAAACTGGAAAGAAGCTTTCTGTGATTCTGCTTCTTGTTATCTTTATTCATCTCACATAGATAAAGCTTTCTGTACATTACGCAGCTTGGAAACTCTGACATGGACATATTCGCGAAGGGACATTTGGGAGCACATTCAGGACTATGGTGAAAGTGGAAATATATTCAGAGAAAAACTGAATACAAGCTTTCTGTGAATCTGTTTTTTGCTATGTTTATTCATCTCACATTGATAAAGCTTTCTTTACATTATGCAGCTCGGAAACTCCGTCATGGACGGATCCACGAAGGGACATTCGGGAGCATATTCAGGCCTATAGTGAAAAAGGAAATACCTTCAGATAAAAACTGGAGAGAAGCTTTCTGAGAAATTTCTTTGTGATGTGTGCATTCCACTCAGGGATTTATAACTCTTTTCTCATAAGGTAGTGTTTGAACACTGTTCCTATAAAACAGAAAATATGACAATTCGGAACGTTTTGAAGAGTATAGCGAGAAATGAAACATCCTCAAATAAAACCCAGAAAGAAGTGTTCCAAGAAACTGCTCTGTGATATGTGCTTTCATTTCACAGAACTAAAGCTTACTCTACGTTGTTCAGTTTGGAAACTCTGTCTTTGAGGAATCTACGAGGGGATATTAAGTGGTGCCGGAGGCCTGTGGTGAGCAAGGAAATGTCTTCCATTGAAAACTGGAGAGAAGCTTTCTGAGCAACTGCTTTGTGATGTGTGTATTCATCTCATAAAGTTAAATCATTCCTTGGATTGAGCAGTTTGAAATCACTGTTTCTGTGGTATCTCAGCAAGGACATTTGGGATCATTCTTTGGAATATGGAGAAAGAAATATCCTCAGATGAAAACCAGAAGGAAGATTTCTAGGAAACTGCTATGTATCGTGTGAATTCCTCTCGCTCAGTTGAGCTTCCCTTTGCATTGAAGAGTTTTCTAACACTGTTTATATTTAGCGTGCGAAGGGATATTCGGAAGCTCTTTGAGTCTTACAGGGAGAAAGGAAATATGTTCAGATAGAAACTGGAGAGAAGCTTTCCGAGGAGCTGCTTTGTGACATGTGCATTTTACTCACAGTATTGTACGTCTCTTCTCATACAGTATCGGGGAAACCCTTTTGGAGAACAAGGTACCAAGGGATATCTGGGAGCATATTGACGACTATAGTGAAAAGAGAAAGAGCCTCAGACAAAAACTGGAAAGAAGCTTTCTATGAAACTGCTCTGTGATATGTGTATTCATCTCACATAGATAAAGCATACTTTACATTACACAGCTTGCAAATCCTGTCATGGATGGATCCGCGAAGGGACATTCGGGAGAACATTCTGGACTATGGTGAAAAAGGAACTATCTTCAGATAAAAACTGGAAAGAAGCTTTCTGAGAGTCTGCTTTTTTTCTATGTTTATTCATCTCACATAGATAAAGCTTTCTTTCCATTATGCAGCTTGGAAACTCCGTCATGGATGGATCCACAAAAGGATATTCGGGATCACATTCGGATCTATGGTGAAAAAGGAAATATCGTCAGATAAAAACTGGAGAGAAGCTTCCGGAGAGACTGTTTGGTGATGTTTGCATTCCACTCAGGGAGTTATAACTTTCCTCTCATAAGGCACTGTTTGAACACTGTTCCTATAAAACTAAAAAAGTGATATTAGCAGTCTGTCTTTGAAGATTCTGCAAAGGGGTATTAAGTAGCAACCGGATGCCTGTGACGAGCAAGGAAATGTCTTCTTTTGAAAACTGGAGAGAAGCTTTCTGAGCAACTGATTTGTGATGTGTGGATTCATTTCATAGAGTTATATTATTCTTTGGATTGAGCACTTTGAAATCACTGTCCCTGTAGAATCTGAGAAAAGACATTTGGGAATGCTCTTAAGAATATGCCGAAAAAGAAATACACTGCGATAAAAATCAGAAGGAAGCTTTTATGAAACTGCTCTGTGTCATGTGAATTCCCCTTGCACAGTTAAGCTTCTGTTTACATTGAGCAGTATTCTAACACTGTTTTAGTTTTGTCAGCTAAAGGATACTTGGGAGTGCTTTGGGGCTTATGGTTAAAATGGAAATATCTTCAGATAGAAACTGGAGAGAAGATCTCCGAGGAGCTGCTTTGTGACGTGTGCATTTCATTCACAGAGTTATACTTTTTTTCTCATACCGGAATGGGAAATGTCTTTTGGAGAAAGAGTTACCAGGGGACATTCGGGAGTATATGGATGGCTATGGTGAAAAAGGAAATATCCTCAGACAAAAACTGGAAAGAAGCTTTCTGGGAAAATGCTTTGTGATAGACATGTTTATTCATCTCACATAGATAAAACTTTCCATTACGCATTTTTAAAACGTTGCCTGGATGGATTCATGAAGGGACGTTCAGGAGCACATTCAGGCCTATGGTGAAATAGGAAATATCTTCAGATAAAAACTGCAGAGAAGCTTTCTTAGAAACTGATTTGTGATGCGTGCATTCCACTGAGGGAGTTATACCTCCTTTCTCATAAGGCAGTATTTGAACACTGTTCCTGTAAAATTGAAAATGTGATATTTCGGAGCGCATTGAAGACTGGTGAAAAGTGAAATATCCTCAAATAAAACTCAGAGAGAATTGTTCCAAGAAACTGCTCTCTGATATGTGCATTCATTTCACAGAGTTAAAGCTTACTCTATGTTGCCAAGTTTGGAAACTCTGTCTTTGAGGAATC
>NW_012100899.1:436772-438253 GCF_000951045.1 Mandrillus leucophaeus | reverse complement strand
CTGTGAAGGGACATTCAGGAGAAAATTCTGGACTATGGTGAAAAAGGAAATATCTTCAGATAAAAACTGGAAAGAAGCTTTCTGTGAATCTGCTTTTTGCTATGTTTATTCATCTCACATAGATAAAGCTTTCTTTACATTACGCAGCTTGGAAACTCCGTCATTGACAGAGTCACAAAAGGACGTCCGGGAGCACACTCAGGCCTATGGTGAAAATGGAAATATCTTCAGATAAAAGCTGGAGAGAAGTTTTCTGAGAAACTGCTTTGTGATGTCTGCATTCCACTCAGGGAGTTATACCTCTTTTCTCATAAGGCAGTATTTGAACACTCTTCCTGTAAAACCAAAAAGGTTATATTTCAAAGTGCATTGACGACTATGGGGAAAAGTGGTCTATCCTCAAATAAAACCCAGAAAGAAGCGTTCCAAGAAACTACTCTCTGATATGTGTATTCACTTCACAGAGTTAAAGCTTACTCTACATTGCCCAGTTTGGAAAGTGTCTCTTTGAGGAATCTGCGAAGTTATATTAAGTGGCGCCCAGAGGCCTCTGGTGAACAAGGAAATGTATTCCTCTGAAAACGGGAGAGACTCTTTCTGAGCAACTGCTTTGTGATGGGTGTATTCATATCACAGAGTTAAATCATCATTTGGAAGAAGCAGTTTGAAATCACTGTTTCTGTGGAATCTGAGGAAGGACATTTGGGAACGCTCTTTAGAATTTGGAGAAAGAAATATCCTCAGAAAAAAACCAGAAGGAAGCTTTCTGTGAAACTGCTATATGTCATATGAATTCTATTCACTCAGTTAAGCTTCTCTTTTCATTGAGCACTTTTCTAATACTGTTTATGTTTAGCGTGTGATAGGATATTTGGGAGTGCTTTGAGGCTTACGATGTAAAAGGAAATATGTTCAGATAGAAAATGGAGACAGGCTTTCTGAGGAACTGCTTTGTGACCTTTGCATTCCACTCACAGTGCTATACCTCTCTTCTCATAAAGGATTGGGGAATCCCTTTTGGAGAAAAAGCTGCCAAGGGACATTCAGGAGTATATGGATCACTACGGTGAAAAAGGAAATATCTTCAGAAAAAAGCTGTAAGGAAGATATCTGTGAATCTGCTTTTTGCTGTGTTTATTTGTCTCACGTAGATAAAGCCTTCTTTACATTACACATCTTGGAAACTCTGTCATCGATGGAGCCTTGAAGGGACATTTTGGAGCACATTCAGGACTATTTTGAAAATCGAAATATCTTCAGATAAAAACTGGTGAGAAGCATTCTGAGAAACGGCTTTGTGATATGTGCATTTGACTCAGGGAGTTTTACCTCTTTTGTCATAAGGCAGTGTTTGAACACGTTTCCTGTAAAACCAAAAAAGTGATATTTCGGAGCACATTGAAGATTATGATGAAAATTGAAGTATCCTCAAATAAAACCCAGAAAGAAGCAGTCCAAGAAGCTGCTGTCTTGTGTGTGCA
>NW_012100899.1:428728-429722 GCF_000951045.1 Mandrillus leucophaeus | reverse complement strand
CTCTGATATGTGCATTCATTTCACAGAGTTAAAGCTTACTCTATGTTGCCAAGTTTGGAAACTCTGTCTTTGAGGAATCTGTGAAGGGATATTAAATGGCGCCCACTGGCTTGTGGTGAACAAGGGAACGTCTTATAATGAAAACTGGAGAGAAGCTTTCTGAGCAACTGCTTTGTGATATGTGCATTCTTCTCATAGAGTTAAACCATTCTTTAGATTGAGCAGTTTGAAATCACTGATCATGTTGAATCTGAGGAAGGACATTTGGGAACGATCCTTAGAATACGGAGAAAGAAATATCCTCAGATAAAATCCAGAAGGAAGCTTTCTGTGAAAATGCTGTGTCTTGTGAATTCCTCTTGCTCAGTTAAGCTTCTCTTTTCATTGAGCAGTTTTCAAACACAGTTTATGTTTAGCATGCGAAGGGATATTCGAGAGCGCTTTGAGGCTTACAGTGAAAAAGAAAATATGTTCAGATAGAAACTGGAGAGAAGCTTTCCAAGGAATTGCTTTGTGATGTGTGCATTCCACTCACAGTGTTATACCTCTCGTCTCATACAGCATCGGGGAAACCCTTTTGGACAAAAAGGTACCAAGGGATAATGGGAGCATATTGATGAATATGGTGAAAAGAGAAATAGCCTCAGAGAAAAGCTGGAAAGAAGATTTCTGTGAAACTGCTCTGTGCTATGTGTATTCATCTCACATAGATAAAGCTTTCTTTACATTGCGCAGCTTGCAACCTCTGCCATGGACGGATCTGTGAAGGGACATTCAGGAGAAAATTCTGGACTATGGTGAAAAAGGAAATATCTTCAGATAAAAACTGGAAAGAAGCTTTCTGTGAATCTGCTTTTTGCTATGTTTATTCATCTCACATAGATAAAGCTTTCTTTACATTACGCAGCTTGGAAACTCCGTCATTGACAGAGTCACAAAAGGACGTCCGGGAGCACACTCAGGCCTATGGTGAAAATGGAAATATCTTCAGATA
>NW_012100899.1:413399-427518 GCF_000951045.1 Mandrillus leucophaeus | reverse complement strand
GATGGAGCCTTGAAGGGACATTTTGGAGCACATTCAGGACTATTTTGAAAATCGAAATATCTTCAGATAAAAACTGGTGAGAAGCATTCTGAGAAACGGCTTTGTGATATGTGCATTTGACTCAGGGAGTTTTACCTCTTTTGTCATAAGGCAGTGTTTGAACACGTTTCCTGTAAAACCAAAAAAGTGATATTTCGGAGCACATTGAAGATTATGATGAAAATTGAAGTATCCTCAAATAAAACCCAGAAAGAAGCAGTCCAAGAAGCTGCTGTCTTGTGTGTGCATTCGTTTCACAGAGATAAAGCTTATTCTACATTGCCCAATTTGGAAACTCTGTCTTTGAGGAATCTGTGAAGGGATATTAAGTGGCGCCATGAGGCCTGTTGTGAGCAAGGAAATGTCTTTCGTTGAAAACTGGAGAGAAGCCTGCTGAGCAACTGCTTTGTGATGTGTGCATTCATCTCACAGAGTTAAATCATTTCCTGGATTGAGCAGTTTGAAATCACTGTTTCTGTGGAAAGTGAGAAAGGATATTTGGGAACGCTCTTTAGAATAAGCTCTAGAAGTATTACCCTCAGGAAAAAAACCAGAAAGAAGCTTTCTGAGAAACTGCTCTGTGTCACGTGAATTCCACTCACATAGTTCAGCTTTTCTTTTCATTGAGCAGTATTCTAACACTGTTTTTGTTTTATCTGCGAAGGGATATTAGTTAGCACTTTGAGGCTTTTGGTGAAAACGGAAATATCTTCAGACAAAAACTGAAGAGAAGATTTCCAAGGGACTGCTTTGTGATGTGTGCATTCCACTCACAGAGTTATACTTTTCTTTGCTTAGAGAATTGGTGAACCTCCTTGGAGAAAAAGCCACCAAATGACTTTCGGGAGTATATGGATGGCTATGGTGAAAAAGGAAATATTCTCAGACAAAAACTGGAAAGAAGCTTTCTGAGAAACTGCTTTGAGATGTGTGCATTCCACGCAGGGAATTATACCTGTTTTCTCATAAGACAGTGCTTTAGTAGTCTTCCTGTAAAACCGAAAATGTAATATTTCAGAGCACATGGAAGACTATGGCGAACAGTGAAATATCCTAAAATAAAACCCAGAAAGAAGCAATCCAAGAAACTGCTCTCTGACATGTGCATTCATTACAGAGAGGTAAAGCTTACTCTACATTCCCCATTTGGAAAGTCTGTCTTTGAGGGTTCTGTGAAGGGATATTAAGTCGCGAGTGGAGGCCTGTGGCGAGCAAGGAAATGTCTTCCGTTGAAAACTGGAGAGAAGCTTTCTGAACAACTGCGTTGTAATGTGTGGATTTTGCTCATAGAGTTAAATAATTCTTTGAATACAGCAGTTTGAAATCACTTTTTCTGTGGAACCTGAGAAAGGACATTTGGGAACGCTCTTTAGAATATGAAGAAAGAAATATCCCCAGATAAAAACCAGAAGGAAGCTTTCTGTGAAACTGCTATGTGTGGTGTGAATTCCTCTCGTTCAGTTAAGTTTCTCTTTTGATTGAGCAGTTTTCTAACACTGTTTTTCTTTAGTGTGCGAAGGGAAATTCAAGAGCGCTTTGAGGCTTACAGTGAAAAAGGAAATATGTTCAGATACAAACCGGAGGGAAGCTTTCTGAGGAGATGCTTTGTGACGTGTGCATTCCACTCACAGTGTTATACCTCTGTTCTCATACGGCATAGTGGAAGCCCTTTCGGAGAAAAAGGTACCAAGTGATATTCAGGAGCATATTGATGCCTATGGTGAAAAGGGAAATAGCCTCAGACAAAAAGAGAAAAAAAGCTTTCTGTGAAACTGCTCTATTCTATGTGTATTCATCTCACACAGATAAAGCTTTCTTTACATTACGCACCTTGGAAACTCTGTCATGGACGATTCCGCGAAGGGGCATTCAGGAGCATATTCAGGACTAGAATAAAAAAGGAAATATCGTCAGATAAAAAGGGCAAAGAAACTTTCTGTGAACCTGTTTTTTGCTATGTGTATTAATCTCACATACATAAAGCTTTTTTTGTGTTATACAACTTGGAAACTAAGTCATGGACTGACCGGTGAAGGGACATTTGCGAGCACATTCAGGACTCTGTTGAAAAAGGAAATATCTTCAGATAAAAACTGGAAACAAGCATTGTGTGAATCTGCTTTTTCCAATGTTTCTTCATCTCACATAGATAAAGCTTTCTTTACATTACACAGCTCGGACTCTCCGTCATGGACTGATCTGCGAAGGGACATTCAGAAGCAAATTCTGGACTATGATGATAAAGGAAATATCTTCAGATAAAAACAGGAGAGAAACTTTGAGATACTACTGTACAATGTGTGCATTTCACTCAGGTAGTTATACCTCTTTCTCGTAAGTCAGTGTTTGAACATTGTTCCTCTAAAACCGAAAAAGTGATATTTCGGATCACTTTAAAGAGTATGGCCAAAAGTAAACTATCCTCAAATAAAATCCAGAAAGAAGCATTCTATGAAAATGTTCTCTTATATGTGCATTATTTCACAGAGATAAAGTTTACTCTATGTTGCCTAGTTTGGAAACTCTCTTGAGGAATCTGTGAAGGGATATTAATTGGCCCCTGGAGGCCTGTGGTGAGCAAGGAAATGTCTTCCGTGGAAACTAGAGAGAAGCTTTCTGAGCAACTGCTTTGTGATGTGTGTATTCATCCCATAGAGTTAAATCATTCTTTGGATTGAGCAGTTTGAAATCACTGTTTCTATGGAATCTGAGGCAGGACATTTGGGAACGCTCCTTAGAATATGGAGAAAGAAATATCCTCAGATAGAAACCAGAAGGAAGCTTTCCGTGAAACTGCAATGTGTCATGTGAATTCCTCTTGCTCGGTTAAGGTTGTCTTGTCATTCAGCAGTTCACTATCACTGTTTATGTTTAGCGTTTGAAGGGATATTCGGAAGCGCTTTGAGACTTATGGCAAAAAAGGAAATATGTTCAGATAGAAACTGGAGAGAAGCTTTAAGAGGAACTGCTTCATGACGTGTGCATTCCACTCACAGTGTTATACCTCTCTTCCCATACAGCATCAGGGAAACCCTTTTGGAGGAAAAGGTACCAAGGGATATTCAGGGGCAAATTGAAGAATATGATGAAAAGGGAAATAGCCGCAGACTAAAACTGGAAAGAAGCTTTCTGTGAAACTGCTCTGTGATAGGTGTATTCTTCTCACATAGATAAAGCTTTCTTTACATTATGCAGCTTGGAAACTCTGTCATGGACGGATCTGAGAAGGGATATTCGGGAGAATAATCTGGACTATAGTGAAAAAGGAAATATCTTCAGATAAAAACTGAAAAGAAGCTTTCTGTGAATTTGTTTTTTGCTATGTTTATTCATCTCACATAGATAAAACTTTCTTTACATTATGCAGCTTGGAAACTGTCATTGAAGGATCTGCAAAGGGATATTCGGAGTACATTCAGGCCTATGCTGAAAATGGAAATATCTTCAGATAAAAACTGGAGAGAAGCTTTCTGAGAAACTCCTTTGTGACGTGTGCATCCACTCAGGGAGTTATACCGCTTTTCTCATAAGGCAGTGTTTGGACTCTTTTCCTGTAAAACCGAAAAAGTGGTATTTTGGAGTGCATTGAAGACTATGGCGAAAAGTGAAATATTCTCAAATAAAACTCAGAAAGAATCGTTCCAAGAAACTGCTCTCTGATATGTGCATTCATTTCATAGAGTTAACGCTTACTCTACTTTGCTCAGTTTGGAAACTCTGTCTTGGAGGAATCTGCGATGAGATATTATGTGGCTCTTGGAGGCCTGTGGTGAGCAAGGAAATGCCTTCAATTGAAAACTGGAGAGAAGTTTTTTGAGCAGCTGCTTTGTGATGTGTGTTTTATCCTCATAGAGTTAAACCATCCTTTGGATTGAAGAGTTTGAAATCATTGTTTCTGTGGAACTTGAGAAAGGACATTTGGGAACACTCATTAGAATATGCTGAAAAAGAAATACCCACAGATAAAAAACAGAAGGAAGATTTCTTTGAAACTGCTTTGTTGAGACTGCGAAGGGATATTCGGGAGTGCTACGAGGCTTATGGTGAAAACGGAAATATCTTCAGATAGAAACTGGAGAGAAGCTTTCAGAGGAGCTGCTTTGTGACGTGTACATTTCACTCACAGAGTTATACCTTTATTTTCATAGAGGATTTGGGAATCTCTTTTGGAGAAAAACTATGAAGGAACATTCGGGAGTATATGTATGGTTATTGTGAAAAAGGAAATATCCTCAGACAAAAACTGGAAAGAAGCTTTCTGTGAAACTGCTTTGTGATATACATATTTATCCTCCCACATAGATAAAACTTTCTTTATATTATGCAGTTTGGAAACTCCGTCATGGATGGATTCACGAAGGGAAATTCAGGAGCACCTTCAGGCTTATGTTGAAAAAGGAAATATCTTTAGATAAAAACTGAAGAGAGGCTTTCTGAGAAAGTGCTTTGTGATGTGTGCATTCCACTCAGGGAGTTGTACCTCTTTTCTCATAAGGCAGTGTTTGTACACTGCTCCTATAAAACCGAAAAAGTGACATTTCGGAGCACACTGAGGTCTATCGTGAAAGGTGAAATATCCTCAAATAAAACCCAGAAAGAAGTGTTCCAAGAAAATGCTCTCTGATATGTGTATTCATATCACAGAGTTAAAACTTACTATACATTTCCCAATTTGAAATCTGCAGATTTGAGGAATCTGCGAAGGGATATTAAGTGGTGCCCATTTGCCTGTGGTGATCAAGGAAATATCTTTCGATGAAAATTGCAGAGAAGTTTTTTGAGCAACTGCTGTGTGATGTGTGTATTCATCTCATAGAGTTAAATCATTCTTTGGATTTAGCAGTTTGAATTCACTGCTTCTGTGGCATCTGAGGAGGGACATTTGGGAATGATCTTTAGAATATGCAGAAAGTAATATCCTCAGATAAAAACCAGAAGGACGCTTTCTGTGAAACTGCTGTGTGTCGTGTGAATTCCTCTCGCTCAGTTAAGCTTCCCTTTTCATTGAGCAGTTTTCTAACATTTTTCGTGTTTAACGTATGAACGGATATATGGGAGCACCTTGAGGCTTAGGGTGAAAAAGGAAATATGTTCTAATAGAAACTGGAGAGAGGCTTTCTGAGGTGCTGTTTGTGACATGTGCATTCCACTCACAGTGTTTTACCTCTCTTCTCATACAGCATCGAGGAAACCCATTCTGTGAAACTGTTCTTATATATGTGTATTCTTCTGATATAGATAAATGTTTCTCTTCATTTTGCAGCTTGGAAACTCTGTCATGGATGGATCCACGAAGGAATATTCGTGATCACATTCAGGCCCATGGTGAAAAAGGAAATACGGTCAGATAAAAAACTTTCTTTATATTACGCAGTTTGGAAACTCCGTCATGGACGTATCCACGACAGGACATTTGGGAGCACATTCAGGCCTATGGTGAGAAAGAAAATCTCTTCAGATAAAAACTGGAGAGAAGTTTTCTGAGAAACTGCTTTTGTGTGCGTTCCACTCAGGAAGTCATACCTCTTTTCTCATAAGGCAGTGTTTGAACACTGTTCTGGTAAAATCAAAAAAGTGATATTTCAGATTGCCTTGAAGACTATGGCGAAAAGTGAAATATCCTCAAATAAAACCCAGAAAGAAGCGTTCCAAGAAACTGCTCTCTGATATGTGCATTCATTTCACAGAGTTTAAAGCTTACTCTACGTTGCCCAGTTTGGAAACTCTGTCTTTGAGGATTCTGCGAAGGGATATTAAGTGGCGTCCAGAGGTTTGTGGTGAGCAAGGAAATGTCTTCCAATGATAACTGGAGAGAAGTTTTCTGAGCAACTGCTTTGTGACATTTGTATTCGTCTGGTAGAGTTAAACCATTCTTTGGATTGAGCAGTTTGAAATCACTGCTTTTGTGGTATCTGAGGAAGGATATTTGGGAACGCACTTTTGAATATGGACAAAGAAATATCTTCCAATAAAAACCAGAAGGACACTTTCTGTGAAACTGTTGTGCATCGTGTTAAATACCCTTGCTCAATTAAACTTCTCTTTTCACTGAGCAGTTTTCTAACGCTGTTTATTTTTAGCATGCAAAGGGATATTTGGCAGCGCTGTGAGGCTTATGGTGAAAAAAGAAATATGTTCCGATAGAAACTGGAAAGAAGCTTTCTGTGAATCTAGTTTTTGCCATGTTTATTCATCTCACATAGATAAAGCTTTCTTTACATTACACAGCTTGGAAACTCCGTCATAGATGGATCCGCAAAGGGACATTTGAGAGCACATTCAGTACTATGGTGAAAATGGAAATATCTTCAGATAAAAACTGGAAAGAAGCTTTCTGTGAATCTGGTTTTTTCTAGGTTTATTCATCTCACATAGATAAAGCTTTCTTTATATTACACAGGTTGGAAACTCTGTCATAGGCAGATCCTATAAGGGAAATTTGGGAGCACATTCAGGACTATGGTGAAAATGGAAATATCTTCAGATAAAAACTGGAGAGAAGCATTCTGAGAAACTGCTTTGTGATGTGTACGTTGCACTCAGGGAGTTATACCTCTTTTCTCATAAGGCAGTGTTTGAACATGTTTCCTGTAAAACCAAAAAAGTGATATTTCTGAGTGCATTGAAGGCTATGGCGAAAATCGAACTATCCTCAAATAAAACCCAGAAAGAAGCGTTCTAAGAAACTGCTCTCTGACATGTACATTCACTTCACAGTGTTAAATCTTAATCTACATTGCCCAGTTTGGAAACTCTGTTTTTGAGGAATCTGCAAAGGGATATTAAGTGTCGCCCGGAGGCCTGTGGTGAGCAAGGAAATGTCTTCTGTTGAAAACTGGAGAGAAGCTTTCTGAGCAACTGTTTTGTAATGTGTGTATTCATCTCATACAGTTAAATCATTCTTTGTAATGAACAGTTTGAAATCACTGTTTCTTTGGAACTTAAGAAAGGCCATTTGGGAATGGTCTTTAGTATATGCTGAAAAAGAAATACCCTCAGATGAAAACCATTAGGAAGCTTTCTGTGAAACTGCTCTCAGTCGTGTGAATTCCACTCACACAGTTAAGTTTTTCTTTTCATTGAACAGTATTTTAACACAGTGTTTAGTCTGCAAAGTGATATTTGGGAGCTCTTTGAGGCTTACGATGAAAATGGAAATATCTCAGATAGAAACTGGAGAGAAGATTTCCGAGGAGCTGCTTTGTGACTTGTGTATTCCACCCTCAGGGTTATACCTTTTTCTCATAGAGGATTGGGGAATCTCTTTTGGATAAAAAGCTACCAAGGGACATTCGGGAGTATATGGACAGCTATGGTGAAAAAGGAATTATCCTCAGACAAAAACTGGAAAGAAGCTTTCCATGAAACTACTTTGTGATAGATATGTTTATTCATCTCACATGGATAAAACTTTCTATATGTTACGCAGTTTGGAAACTCCATCATGGACGGATCACTGAAGGGATATTCGGGAGCACATACACGCCCATGGTGAAAAAGGAATTATCTTCAGATAAAACATTGAGAGACGCTTTCTTAGAAACTGCTGTGTGATCTGTGCATTCCAGTCAGGGAGTTATACCTCTTTTTTCATAAGACAGTGTTTGAACACTTTCCGGTAAAACCGAAAAGGTGATATTTTGGAGACCATTGAAGACTATGGCGAAAAGTGAAATATCCTCAAATAAAACCCAGAAAGAAGGGTTCCAAGAAACTACTCTCTGATATGTGCATTCATTTCACAGAGTTAAAGCTTTCTCTACGTTGCCCAGCTTGAAAATTCTGTCTTTGAGGAATCTGCAAAGGGATATTTAGTGACGCCCGAGACCTGTGGTGAGCAAGGTATCATCTTCTGGTGAAAACGGGAGAAAAGCGTTCTGAGCAACTGCTTTGTGATGTGTGTATTCCACTCATAGAGTTCAACCATTCTTTGGATTGAGCTGTTTAAAATCACTGTTTTTGTGGAATCTGAGGAAGGACATTTGGGAACGCTCCTTAGAACATGGAGAAAGAAATATCCTCAGGTAAAATCCAGAAGGAAGCTTTCTGCGAAACTGCTCTGTGTCATTGTAATTCCTCTCAGTCAGTTAAGCCTCTCTTTTCATTGAGCAGCTATCTAACCCTGTTTATGTTTAACATGTGAAGGGATATTCGGGAGCGCTGTGAGACTTACAGTGAAACAGGAAATATGTTCAGATCGAAACTGGAGAGAAGCTTTCCGAGGAACTGCTTTGTAACGTGTGCATTCCACTCACAGTGTTATACCTCTCTTCTCATACACCATCTGGGAAACCTTTTGGAGAAAAAGGTACCAAGTGTTGTTTGGGAGCATGTTGATGACTATGGTGTAAAGGGAAAGAGCCTCAGACAAAAACTGGAGGAAAGCTTTCTATGAAACTGCTCTGAGATATATGTATCCATCTCACATAGATAAAGCTGTCTTTACATTACACAACTTGGAAACTCTGTCATGGAAGAATCCACAAAGGGACATACAGGGGCACATTCAGCTCTAAGGTGGAAAAGGAAATATCTTCAGATAAGCTCTGGAAAGAAGCTTTCTGGGAATCTGTTTTTGGCTATGTGTATTCAACTCACATAGATAAAGCTTTCTTTACATTACGCAGCTTGCAAACTCCATCATGGGTGGATCCACAAAGGGATATTTGGGATCACAGTCGGGCCTGTGGTGCAAAAGGAAATATCATCAAATAGAAACTGGAGAGAAACTTTCTGAGAAACTGCTTGGTGATGTGTGCATTCCACTCAGGGAATTACACCTTTCTTCTCATAAGGCACACTTTGAACACTGTTCCCGTAAAACTAAAAAAGCGATATTCGGAGCACATTGAAAACTATGGTGAAAAGTGAAATGTCATCCAATAAAACCCAGAAAGAAGCATTTCAAGAAACTGCTCTCTGACATGTCCATTCATTTCACAGAGTTAAAGCTTACTCTACATTTCCCAGTTTGGAAAGTCTGTCTTTGAGGATTCTGCGAAGGGATATTAAGTGGCAACTGGAGGCCTGTGGCGAGCAAGGAAATGTCTTCTGTTGAAAATTGAAGAGAAGCATTCTGAGCAACTGCTTTGTGATATGTGTATTCATCTCATAGAGTTAAATCATTCTTTAGATTGAACAGTTTGAAATCACTGTTTCTGTGGAATCTGAGAAAGGGCATTTGGGAACGCTCTTTAGAATATCCTGAAAAGGAAACAACCTCAGATAGAAACCAGAAGGAAGCCTTCTGTGAAACTGTTCTTTGAAGCATGAATTCCGCTCACAGAGTTAAGTTTCTCTTTTCATTGAGCAGTATTCTAAAACTGTTTTTGTTTAGTCTGTGTCAGGATACTCGGGAGCACTTTGAGGCTTATGATGAAAACGGAAATATCTTCAGATAGAAACTGGAGAGAAGCTTTCCCAGAAGCTGCTTTGTGACGAGTGCATTCCACTCACCGAATTTTACCTTTCTTCTCATAGAGGATTTGAGAAACCCTTTTTGAGAAAAAGCTACCAAGGGTTATTCGGGAGTATATGGACGGTTATGGTGAAAAAGGAAATATCCTCAGACAAAAACTGGAAAGAAGCTTTCTGTGAAACTGCTTTGTGATAGATATGTTTATTCATCTCACATAGATAAAACTTACCTTATATTACTCAGTTTGGAATTTCTGTCCTGGGCGGATCCAAGAAGGGACGTTCGGGAGCACATTCAGGCCTATGGTGAAAAAGGAGCTATCCTCAGATGAAATCTGGAAAGAAGCTTTCTGAGAAACTGCTTTGTGATGTGTGCATTCTACTCAGGGAGTTTTACCTCTTTTCTCATAAGACAGTGTTTGAACATGGCACCTGTAAAACCGAAAAAGTAATATTTCAAAGTGCACGGAAGACTATGGTGCAAGGAGAAATATTCTGAAATAGAACCCATAAAGAAGCATTCCAGGAAACTGCTCTCTGACATGTGCATTCATTTCAGAGAATTAAAGCTTACTCTACATTTCCCAGTTTTGAAAGTCTGTCTTTGAGGATTCTGCAAACGGATATTAAGTGGCGACTGGAAGCCTGTGTCAAGCAAGGAAATGGCTTCCAATGAAAACTGGAGAGAGCATTCTGAGCAACGGATTTGTGATGTATGTATTCGTCTCATAGAGTTAAATCATTCTTTGGATGGAGCAGTTTGAAATCACTCTCTCTGTGGAACCTGAGAAAGGACATTTGGGAACGGTCTTAAGAATATGCTGAAAAAGAAATACCTTCCGGAAAAAACCAGAAGGAAGCTTTCTCTGAAACTGCAGTATGTCATGTGAATTCCACTCCCACAGTTAAGCTTTTGTTTTCATTGAGCAGTATTCTAACACTGTTTTAGATTAGTCAGCTAAGAGATACTCGGGAGCGCTTTGAGGCTCCAGTAGAAAATGGAAATATCTTCAGATAGAAACTGGAGAGAAGATTTCCGAGGAGCTGCTTTGTGATGTATGCATGCCATTCACAGAGTTACACTTTTCTTCTCATAGACGATTGGGAAATCCCTTTTGGAGAAAAAGCTACCACGGGACATTCGGGAGTATATGGACAGCTATGGTGAAAAAGGAAATACCCTCAGACAAAAACTGGAAAGAAGCTTTCTGTGAAACTGCTTTATGATAGATACATTTATTCATCTCACATAGATAAAACTTTCTTTCTATTACGCAGTTTTTAAACTCCGTCATGGACGGATTTGCGAAGGGACATTCAGGAGCACATTCAGGCCTAAGTTGAAAAAGTAAATATCTTCAGATAAAAACTGGATAGAAACTTTCTGAGAAACTACTGTATGATGTGTGCATTCCACTCAGGGAGTTTGTGATAGGTATGTCTATTCATCTAACATGATAAAACTTTATTTCTATTATGCAGTTTTGAAACGGAGTCATGGACAGATTCGTGAAGGGACATTCGGGAGCACATTCAGGCCTGTGAGGAAGTATGAAATATCTTCAGATAAAAACAGGAGAGTAGCTTTCTGAGACACAACTTTGTGATGTATGCATTCCACTCAGGGAGTTATACCTCTTTTCTCATAAGGCAGTGTTTGAACACTGTTCCTGTAAAGCTGAAAAAGTAATATTTTGCAGCACATTGAAGACTACGGAGAAAAGTGAAATATCCTGAAATAAAACCCAGAAAGAAGCATTCCAAGAAACTGCTCTCTGACGTGTGCATTCCTTTCAGAGAGTTAAACCTTACATTACATTGCCCAGTTTGGAAACACTGTCTTTGTGGAGTCTGTGAAAGGATATTAAGTGGCGTCCGGAGGCTTGTGGTGAGAAAGGAAACGTCTTTCGATGAAAACTGGAGAGAAGTTTTCGGAGCAACTGCTTTGTTACGTGTGTATTCATCTCATAGAGCTTAATCATTCTTTGGATTGAGCAGTTTGAAATCACTGTTTCTGTGGAACCTGAGAAAGGACAACTGGAAACACTCTTAAGAATATGCTGAAAAATAAATACCCTGCGATAAAAACTAGAAGAAAAATTTCTGTGAAACTGCCCTAGGTCATGTGAAGTCCACTCACACAGTTAAGTTTCTGCTTTCATTGAGCAGTATTCTAACACTGTTTTAGGTTAGTCAGCTAAGGGATACTCGGGAGTGCTTTGAGGCTTACTTGAAAACAGAAATATCTTCAGTTAGATACTGGAGAGAGGATTTTTGAGAAGCTGCTTTGTGAGGTGTACATCCCACTCACAGAGTTATACTTTTCTTCTCATAGAGAATTGGGGAATCCCGTTTGGAGAAAAAGCTACCAGGGGACATTTGGGAGTATACGGAGGGCTATGGTGAAAAAGGAAATATCCTCAGACAAAAATGGAAAGTAGCTCGGTGAAACTGCTTTTTGATAATAGAACTTTCTTTCTTTTATGCAGCTTTGAAACTGCATCATGGATGGATTCGCGAAGGGACATTCGGGAACACATTCAGGAGGGTGGGAAAATAGGAGATATCTTCAGATAAAAACTGGAGAGAATCTTTCTGAGAAACTGCTTTGTGATGTGTGCATTCCACTCAGGGAGTTGTACCTCTTTTCTCATAAGGCAGTGTTTGAAAACTGTTCCTGTAAATCTGAAAAAGTGATATTTTGCAGCACATTGAAGACTGGTGAAAAGTGAAAATTCGGAAATAAAACACAAAAAGAAACGTTGCACGAAACTGCTCTCTGACGTGTACATTCATTTCAGGGTGTTAAAGCTTACAATACGTTGCCCAGTTTGGAAACTCTGTCTTTGAGGAATCTGAGAAGGGATATAAAGTGGTGCATGGAGGACTGTGGTGAGAAAGGAAACGTCTTCCGAGGAAAACTGAAGAGAAGCTTTCGGAGCAACTACTTTGTGATGTGTGTATTCATTTCGGAGAGTTAAATCATTCTTTGGATTGAGCAGCTTGAAATCACTGTTTCTGTGAAACATGAGAAAGGACATTTGGGAACGCTCTTAAGAATATGCTGAACAAGAAATACCCTCCGATAAAAACCAGAAGGAAACTTTCTGTGAAACTGCTCTAGGTCACGGGAAGACCACTTCCCACAGTTAAGCTTCTGTTTTTATTGAGTAGTATTCTCACACTGTTTTAGGTTAGTCAGCTAAGGGATACTAGGGAGTGCTTTGAGGCTTACAGTAAAAAGAGAAATATATTCAGATAGATACCAGAGAGATTTCCGAGGAGCTGCTTTGTGACATGTGCATTCCACTCAGAGTTATACTTTTCTTCTCATAGAGGATTGGGGAATCTCGTCTGGAGAAAAAGCTACCAGGTGACATTCAGGAGTATATGGATGGCTATGGTGACAAAGGAAATATCCTCAGACAAAAACTGGAAAGAAGCTCTTTGTGAAACTGCTTTGTGATAGATATGTCCATTCATCTCACATAGATAAATCTTTCTTTCTTTGACACAGTTTTGAAATTGCATCATGGACGGATTTGTGAAGGGATATTCGAAAGCACATTCAGGCCTGGGAGGAAAAAGGAGATATCTTCAGATAAGAACTGGAGGGAAGCTTTCTGAGAAACTGCCTTGTGATGTGTGCATTCCACTCAGAGAATTTTACCTCTTTTCCCATAAGGCAGTGTTTGAACACTGTTCCTGTAAATCTGAAAAAGTCATATTTTGCAACGCATTGAAGACAATGATGAAAAGTGAAAATCGAGAAATAAAACCCAGAAGGAAGCGTTGCATGAAACTGCTCTCTGATGAGTGCATTCATATCAGAGAGTTAAAACTTACACTACGTTGCCCAGTTTGTCATCTCTGTCTTTGAGGAATCTGTGAAGGGATATGAAGTGGCGTCCGGAGGCTTGTGGTGAGAAAGGAAACGTCTTCTGATGAAAAACTAGAGAGAAGATTTTGGAGCAACTGCTTTGTGATGTGTGTATTTATCTCATAGAGTTAAATCATTCTTTGGATTGAGCAGTTGGGAATGTTCTAAAAAATATGCTGAAAAAGTAACACCCTGCGATAAAAACCAGAAGGAAACTTTCTGTGAAACTGCTGTAGGTCACGTGATTTCCACTCGCACTGTTAAGCTTCTGTTTTCATTGAGCAGAATTCTAACACTGTTTTAGGTTAGTCAGAAAAGGGATACTCGGGCGCGCTTTGAGACTTACTGTGAAAGATTTCCGAGGAGCTGGTTTGTGACGTGTGCATTCCACTGACAGAGTTATGCTTTAATTCTCAGAGAGGATTGGGGAATCCGGTTGGAGGAAAAGCTACCAGGGGGCATTCGGGAGTATATGGACGGCTACAGTGAAAAAGGAAATATCCTCAGACAAAAACCTGAAAGAAGATTTCTGTGAAACTGCTTTGTGACAGATATGTCTATTCATCTCACATAGATAAACTTTCTTTCTATTACGCAGTTTTGAAACTGCGTCATGGATGGATTCATGAAGGGACATTCGGGAGCACATTCAGGCCTGTGGGGAAATAGGAGATATCTTCAGATAAAAACTGGAGAGAAGCTTTCTGAGAAACTGCTTTGTGATGTGTGCATTCCACTCAGGGAGTTATACCTCTTTTCTCATAAGGCAGTGTTTGAACACTG
>NW_012100899.1:392866-413349 GCF_000951045.1 Mandrillus leucophaeus | reverse complement strand
TGTTTGAACACTGTTCCTGTAAAACTGAAAAAGTGATAATTTGCAGTGCATTGAAGGCTACGGCAAAAAATGAAATATGCTGAAATAAAACCCATAAAGAAGAGTTCCAAGAAACTACTCTCAGCATGTGGATTCACTTCAGAGAGTTAACGCTTACACTACGTTGCCTAGTTTGGAAACTCTGTCTTTGAGAAACATTTGAAGGGATATTCAGTGGTGCCCAGAGGCTAGTGGTGAGAAAGGAAATGTCTTCCAATGAAAACTGGAGTGAAGCTTTTGTAGCAACTGCTTTGTGATGTGTGTGTTCATTTCATAGAGTTAAATCATTCTTTGGATTGAGCAGTTTGAAATCACTGTTTCTGTGGATCCTCATAAAGTACATTTGGGAACACTCTTAAGAATATGCTAAAAAAAAGTAATACCCTCCTTAAAAACCAGAAGGAAACTTGGAAACTTTCTGTGAAACTGCCCTAAGTCACGTGAGTTCCACATACACAGTTAAGTTTGTGTTCTCATTGAGCAGTATTCTAACACAGTTTCAAGTTAGTCAGCTAAGGGATACACAGGAGCTCTTTGAGGCTTATGGTGAAAACAGAAATATCTTCAGATAGATACTGGAGAGAAGATTTCCAAGGAGCTGCTTTGTGATGTATGCATGCCACTCAGAGTTATACCTTTCTTCTCAAAGAGGATTTAGGAATCCCGTTTTTAAGAAAATGCTACCAGGGGACATTCGGGAGTATATGGACTTCTATGTGAAAAAGGAAGTATCCTCAGACAAAAACTGGAAAGAAGCTTTCTCTGAAACTGCTTTGTGATAGATATATCTATTCATCTCACATAGACAAGACTTTCTATTAGGCAGTTTTGAAACTGCATCATGGATGGATTCGCGAAGGGACTTTTGGGAGCACATTTAGGCCAGTGGAGAAATAGGAAATTTCTCCATATAAAAACTGAAGAGAATCTTTCTTTGAAACTGCTTTGTGATCCGTGCATTCCACTCAGGGAGTTATACCTCTTTTCTCATGAGGCAGTGTTTGAACACTGTTTCTGTAAAACTGAAATAGTGATATTTTGCAGTGCTTTGAAGACTATGGCAAAAAGTGAAATATCCTGAAATAAAACCCAGAAAGAAGTGTTCCAAAAACTGCTCTCAGATGTGTGCATTCATTTCAGAGAGTTAAAGCTTACACTACGTTGCCCAGTTTGGAAACTCTGTCTTTGAGGAACCTGTGAAGGGATACTAAGTGGCGCCTGGAAGCTTGTGGTGAGAAAAGGAACGTCTTCTGATGAAAACTGGACAGAAGCTTTCAGAGCAACTGCTTTGTGATGTGTGTATTCTTCTCATAGAGTTAAATCATTCTTTGGATTGAGCAGTTTGAAATCACTTTTTCTGTGGAACCTGAGAAAGGACATTTGGGAACGCTCTTAAGAATATGCTGAAAAAGAAATACCCTCCAATAAAAACCAGAAGGAAACTTTCTGTTAAACTGCTCTAGGTCATATGAAGTTCACTCGCACAGTTAAGCCTCTGCTTTCATTGAGCAGTATTCTAACACTGTTTTAGGTTGGTCACCTAAGTGATACTCGGGAGTGCCTTAAGGATTATGGAGAAAATGGAAATATCTTCAGATATATATTGGACAGAGGATTTCCGAGCAGCTGCTTTATGACGTGTGCATTCCACTCACAGGTTTATACCTTTTTTCTCATAGAGGATTGGGGAATCCCGTTGGGAGAAAATGCTACCAGGGGGCATTTGGGAGAATATGGACGGCTATGGTGAAAAGGGAAGTATCCACAGACAAAAACTGGAAAGAAGCTCTCTGTGAAACTGCTTAGTGATAGATATGTCTATTCATCTAATATAGATAAATTTTCTTTCCATTACCCAGTTTTGAAAGTGCATCATGGACGGATTCGCGAAGTGACATTCGGGAGCCCATTCAGGACTGTGGGGATATAGGAAATATCTCCAGATAAAAACTGGAGAGAATCTTTTTGAGAAACTGCTTTGTGATGTGTGCATTCCACTCAGGGAGTTATACCTCTTTTCTCATAAGGCAGTGTTTAAACACTGTTCCTGTAAAACTGAAAAAGTGATATTTTGAAGCACATTGAAGTCTATGGCAAAAAGTGAAATATCCTTAAATAAAACCCAGAAAGAAGCGTTCCAAGATACTGCTCTCAGACCTGTGCATTCATTTCAAAGAGTTAAAACTTAACTACGTTGATCAGTTTGGAAACTCTGTCTTTGTGGAATCTGTGAAAGGATATTAAGTGGCGCCCGGAGGCTTGTGGTGAGAAAGGAAACATCTTCCGATGAAACTGGAGAGAAGATTACGATGCAACTGCTTTGTGATGTGTGTATTCATCCCATAGAGTTAAATCATTCTTTCGGTTGTGTAGTTTGAAATCACTGTTTCTCCGGATCCTCATAAAGGACATTTGGGAACACTTTAAAGAATACACTAAAAAAGTAATATCCTCTGATAAAAACCAGAAGGAAACTTGGAAACTTTCTGTGAAACCGCCCTAGGTCATGTGAATTCCATATGCACAGTTAAGCTTCTGTTTTCATTGAGCAGTATTCTAACACTGTTTCAAGTCAGTCAGCTAAGGGATACACGGGAGCACTTTGAGGCTTACAGTGAAAACGGAAATGTCCTCAGACAGATACTGGAGAGAAGATTTCCGAGGAGCTGCTTTGTGATGTGTGCATTCCACTCACAGAGTTATACTTTTCTTCTTATAGAGGATTGGGGAATCCCATTTGGAGAGACTGCTACCATGGGACATTCGGAAGTATATGGACGGCTATGGTGAAAAAGGAAGTATCCTCAGAAAAAAACTGGAAAGTAGCTTTCTGTGAAATGCCTTTGTGATAGATATGTCTATTCATCTCACATAGATAAAACATTCTTTCTATTACACAGTTTTGAAACTGCATCATGGACAGATTCACAAAGGGACATTTGGGAGCATATTCAGGCCTATCGTGAAAAAGGAAATACCTTCAGATAAAAACTGGATAGAAGCTTTCTGAGAAACTTGTTTGTGATGTGTGCATTGCACTCAGGGAGTTATACCTCTTTTCTTATAAGGCAGTGTTTGAACACTGTTCCTGTAAAACCGAAAAAGTGATATTTCAAAGAGCATGGTAGACTATAGCGATAAGTGAAATATCCTAAAATTATCGCATTGAAGCCTAAGAAGACAAAGGAACTATCCTCAAATGAAAGCTACAAAAAAGCTTTCTGGGAAACTTCTCTGTGATGTGTGAATTCATCCCAATGAAATACACATTCCTCTTCATGAAACACTTTGCTATCACTGTCTTCGTGGAATCTGCGAAAGGATATTTGGGAGCGCATAGAGACACAAGGTGCAAAAGAAAATATCCACAGATGGAAACCAGAAAGAAGCTTTCTGAGAAACTGATTTCTGATGTGTGAATTCATCTCAAAGAGTTAAACATTCATTTCATGGACCAATCTGTTACCAGTGTTTTTGGGGAATCTCAGAAATGATATTTTGGATCACATTGAAGCCTACTTGAATAAAGGAAATATCCTCAAATAAAAATGAGAAAGACGCTTTCCGAGAAACATCTTTATTATGAGTGAATTCACCTCATAGAATTACACGTTTCTCTTCATGAAGGAGTTTGCTAACACTGTGTTCGTGTAATCTGCAAAGTGATATTTGGGAGTGCACTGAGGCATATGGTGAAAAAGTAAACATCCTCAGATGAAACCTAGAAAGAAGGCTTCTGAGAAACTGTTCTCTGATGTGTGAATTTGTCTCACAGAGATACAATTTCTTTTCCTGGAGCAGTGTGTTACCACTGTTTTTGGGGAATCTGAGAAGAGATATTTTTTGTCACATTGAAGCCTGCACGGACAAAGGAAATATCCTCAAATAAAAACGAGAAAGAAGCTTTCTGAGAAACTTCTTTGTTTTGTGTGAATTAACCTCACAGAATTACATCTTTCTCTTCGTGAAGGAGTTTGCTAACACTGTGGTCCTGTAATTGGCAAAATGATATTAGGGAGTGCACTGAGGCATATGGTGAAAAAGGAAATATCCACAGATAAACACTAGAAAGAAGGTTTCTGAAAAAGTATTCTCTGATGTGTGAATTCGTCTCACAGAGTTACACTTTCTTTACTGCAGCAGTCTGTTATCTCTCTTTTTGGGGAATCTGAGAAGTGATATTTTTATCACATTGAAGCCTATGTGGAGAGAAGAAGTATCCTCAAATAAAAACTAGAAAGAATCTTTCTTAGAATGTTCTTTGTGACGTGTGAATTCACCTCACAGAATTACACTTTTCTCTTCATGAAGGAGTTTGCTAACACTGTGTTCCTGTAATCTGCAAAGTGATATTTGGGAGTGCACTGAGGCATATGGTGAAAAAGGAAATATCCTCAGATGAAAACTAGAAAGAAGGTTTCTGAGTAACTGTTCTCTGATATGTGAATTCTTCTCACAGAGTTACACTTTCTTTTCATGGAGCAGTCTGTTACCACTGTTTTGGGGGAATCTGAGAAGTGATATTTTTATCGCATTGAAGACTACAAGGACAAAGGAAATATCCTCAAATAAAAACGAGAAAGAAACTTTCTGAGAAACATCTTTTGTGAATTCACCTCACAGAATTACACCTTTCTCTTCATGAAGGAGTTTGCTAACCCTGTGTTCGTGTAATCTGCAAAGTCATATTTGGGAGTGCACTGAGGCATTTGGTGGAAAAGGAAATATCCTCAGACAAAAACTAGAAAGAAGATTTCTGAGAACTGTTCTCTGCTGTGTGAATTCGTCTCAGAGTTGCACTTTCTTTCCCTGCAGCAATCCGTTACCGCTGTTTTTGGGGAATCTGAGAAATGATATTTTTATCGCATTGAAGCCCACGTGGACAAAGGACATATCCTCAAATAAAAACTAGAAAGAAGTTTTCTGGGAAACATCTTTATTTTGTGAAATTCACCTCACAGAGTTACACCTTTGTATTCATGAAGGAGTTTGCTAACCCTGTGTTCCTGTAATCTACAAAGTAATATTTGGGAGTGCACTGAGGCATATGGTGAAAAAGGAAATATCCTCAGATGAAAACTAGAAAGAAGGTTTCTGAGAACTGTTCTCTGACGTGTGAATTCATCTCACAGAGTTACACTTTCTTTTCCTGGAGCAGTCTGTTACCACTCTTTTTGGAGAATATGAAAAAGGATATTTTTTATCCCTTTGAAGCCTGAGTCACAAAGGAATTATCTTCAAATGATAGTTAGGAAAAAGGTTTCTGGGAAACTTCTCTGTGATATGTGAATTCATCCCAATGAAATACACCTTCCTCTTCATGAAACAGTTTGCTACCACCATTTTCGTGGAATCTGCAAAAAGATATTTGGGAGTGCATAGAGGTATAAGGTGCAAAAGGAAATATCCTCAAATGAAAACCAGAAAGAAGCTTTCTGAGAAACTGATTTCTGATGTGTGAATTCATCTCTCAGAATTAAACAGTGGTTTCATGGAGCAGTCTGTTACCACTGTTTTTGGAGAATATCGGAAATAATATTTTGGATCACGTTGAAGCCTATGCTGAAAAAGGAAATATCCTCAAATAAAAACGAGAAAGAAGCTTTCCCAGAGACTTCTTTGTGATGTGTGAATTCACCTCACAAAATTACACCTTTCTCTTCATGAAGGAGTTTGCTGACACTGTGTTCCTGTAATCTGCAAAGTGATATTTGGGAGTGCACTGAGGCATATGGTGAAAAAGAAAATATCCTCAGATGAAAACTAGAAAGCAGGTTTCTGAGAAACTGTTTTCTGATGCGTGAATTTGTCTCACAGAGTTACACTTTCTTTTCCTGGAGCTGTCTGTTACCACTGTTTTGGGGGAATCTGAGAAGTGATATTTTTATCTCTTTGAAGCCTACACGGACAAAGGAAATATCCTCAAATAAAAACGAGAAAGAAACTTTCTGAGAATCTTCCTTGTGATGAGTGAATTCACCTCACAGAGTTACACCTTTCTCTTCATGAAGGAGTTTGCTGACACTGTGTTCCTGTAATCTGTAAAGTGATATTTGGGAGTTCACTGAGACATATGGTGAGAAAGGAAATATCCTCCGATGAAAACTAGAAAGAAAGTTTCTGAGAAAATGTTCTCTGATGTGTGAATTCATTTCACAGAGTTATATTTTCTTTTCCTGGAGCAGTCTGTTACCACTCTTTTTGGGGAATATGAAAAAGGATACTTTTTATTGCTTTGAAGCCTGAGTCACAAAGGAATTATCTTCAAATGCAAGTTTCAAAAAAGCTTTCTCGGAAACTTCTCTGTGATGTGTGAATTCATTCCAATGAGATACACCTTTCTCTTCATGAAACAGTTTACTACCATGGTTTCCATGGAATCTGCAAAAGGATATTTGGGAGGGCTTAGTGGCATAATTGCAAAAGGAAATATCCTCAGATGAAAACTAGCACTCACAGTATCCCATTACAGATGAAACAAAAACATTGTTAGTAAACTGTTCCATGAAAGATTGGTTTAACTTTGTGAGATGAATTCACACAGCACAAAGCAGTTTCTCAGAAAGCTTCTTTCCTGTTTTTAATCCGAGGATATTTCTATTTAAACACAGGCCTCAAAGCGCTCCCGTGTATCTCATTGCAGATTCCACAAAAACATGTTAGCAAACTTCTCAATGAAAACCACTGTGCAACTCTGTGAGATAAATTCACACTTCATGAAGCTGTCTCTTAGAAAGCTTATTTCTAGTTCTTATCTGAGGATATTTCCTTTGTCACCATAGGCTTTGAAGCGATCCAAAACATCCCTTCACATATCCCACAAGAACAGTGCTAGCAATCTGCTCCATGAAAGAGTCATGTAACTTTGTGAGATGAATTCGCACATCACAAAGTAGTTTCTCAGAAAGCTGCTTCTAGTTTGTATCTGAGGATATTTCCTTTCTCACCATAGCACTCAATGTGCTCACAATATCCCATTGCAGATTAAACGAAAACAGTGTTAGTAAACTGTTCCATGAAATATTGGTTTGACTTTGTGAATGGAGCAATGTTGGAACATATTCAAGAAGATATTGTACCCGAATTGAAGTTTATTTTCAGTTACACTGAATCGTCTCTTCCCAAAGTGCTGGTGGGTAACATAAAGTTAAAGATAAACAACTCTAGTATTCTCACACTTACTCTCCTGTAATTGTCTATGAGCCAGGCTAGTTTCCGTATTCTGTAAAATACCCTGTGATGCATAAAGGGTTCCCAAGGAGAAGAATTGTTTGACAGGGTGATCAAGGTTTATGAAAAATGGCAATGTCTCCGAATATTCAATACCAGGAGAACATAATTAACTCTAGCATTGATGTCTTTTTAAATTAAAATATGTAATTCAAGACAAAAGCTGTAGAAACTTTAAATGATTTTGAGCCTTAAAAGAATGAGATTATGGGACCTGAGTCACTAACAGATAGCTGTAACCTAGGAAGTTGTAGTATTTGTTGCCCTGGTAATAAATTAGCCTTTTTCCATTACCTACATTGTATTTTAGAATATTGTAAAAGACTAACGAGTGCCAGAGAAGACCCTTTCCCTCTTTACTTTTGATTTTCGTTATTGGTTAACTTCCTTCTTCCTCATGTTACACAAAGAGCTCATGACTATTACATTGTCAAAGATAAAATACTAAAAATATTCATTCAAATTGGAAAAAGAAAACAAGCTGTAACTAATCAATTTGCTGTAACTCATAAATCAACTTTTTATGGGGAAATTTTTAATTCTGCTGAATTTCTTTGTTTTCTGCCTATGTAAGTAAAGCCTTAACTTTTCAACTTTGGAGCATTGACCTCATTTCTTTGGATTCTGTGTTTCCCAGATGGCCATCTTTAGCTTTGCATTTGAATAAACACTTACACCAGATTCTCATCCTATCTATTATTTCAGGTTGACATTTCTGTTGTCACCATTTTCTCAATTATATTTATCTTTTGTGTCTTTTTTCTTCAGCATGTCAACACCCTTCTGGTCCCATCTTCTCTGACTTCGTGAAAGAAAACTACTGTCCAGAGAAGGGATCTCAGGACAGTGATTCTGCTCAACCATGTTTAAGTGTGGTGGTCCAGTTTGATTATGAACCATTTCAGGGCCAGCATTATGGTGCACTCCCATCCACACTGTGGGAACTATTATGCTTATATTAAAATTTTCTGACTCTCGTCAATATATTCAACCAGAAAGTTGCACTATACATGTCACAGATCTTTTCATATCACTGAGATAAGAAAAAACTTTTTCTTTATTTTGCATGTTTATATATTGTACAGCTATTGATGGTCTGGATGCTGGTCTGTGCTTACCACTCAGTACTGTGGACCACAGCGATGAAGATTGTGCTGATTTCAGCTAATCTTTAACTCTATACTACTTGCACCTGCACTCAATTTCTGCGGTCTTCCTCTTCTCATTACCAACACCAACCCCAGGCTATGTGTTCTACCTCCCATTTTACTTGATCTCCACTTGGGACCCATGTTGAAGCCTCTTACATATAAATAAAATATTTCCTACTTAAATATCCTGCAAGAGTAAAGAATTTGTAGTCAAAATGATTTATCTGAGTGATCTTCCTTCACTTGTCACATGAAGATGATGCTAAAGATGGGTATATTTTATGCACACAAATACCTGCTTTCCTTAGACCTCAGTTTTTTTATTTGTTAAACAAAGGGAATAGATCAAGTTTCAATGTATTTCCACATTTAAAACTCTATATTCCCATAAAATTTTAGGTACATGAAACAGAAGCTGCAAAAGTCAAATTATAACCCATGCACACAGACCTAAAGAAAATACACAAAATACTATAGGATTCAGGAATTATGATTAGCCACTGTTAAGATCAAGAACTGTCCAGATTCACAGATATTGAATAGATGATGTTGCTTTTCTTGTCTACTCGGCTATATCCACCCCCATTTCCTAAAATTGTTATCTGTGTACTTTTGAGTATTTTGTATATTGTCATCCAAACTACACAGTGGTTCTAAATTATAGAACATGAGGGAGAGTTCTGATTTTGAAGCATGAGTATACTGATAAGTCACAAATTTCAGTTCAGTGCCTCTTTTATCTATTTTAATGCAAACCACATTCTCCAGTCACATCTGGAGTTTGAAAATGGGACTAAATATTGGAGAACTACAGGATTAATAAATTATAATAAGATTATTTTGAGGTTGATATCAAGTCTGGCCCTGTGCTTATCATAGCATGAGCCTAATTGTTTTTCTAAGTTATATAAGGTCTTACAAGTTTTATACATTTTATCTGAAGGGAAATTGTCAGATAGAATTTGGAATTAGAATTAGACATACGACACATACAAAAAGTCAAATCTGAGATGACTTTGCTTCAAGTGAGAAAACGTGTCTCTGCAATACCCACACTGTAGTCTCTCACATCCCTAAATTCACAAAGACTTACTTTATAAGAGAATGAATGTAAAAGAAAAGTGTATTAGTCAGGGTTCTCTAGAGGGACTGAACTAGTAGGAAATATATATGTGTGTGTACACACACACACACACACACACAAAGGGGAGTTTATTAAGTATTAACTCACATGATCGCAAAGTCCCACAATAGGACATCTGCAAGCTGAAGAGCAACGAGAGCCACTCCGAATCCCAAAACTGAGGAACTTGGAGTCTGATGTTTGAGGACAGGAAGCATCCAGCACTGGAGAAGGATGTAGGTTGGGAGGCTAGGCCAGTCTAATCTTTTCACATTTTTCTGCCTGCTTAATATTCTAGCTGCATTGGCAGCTGATTAGATGTTTCCCACCCAGATTGAAGGTGGGTCTGCCTTTCCCAGCCCACTGACTCAAATGTTAATCTCTTTTGACAACACCCTCACAGACACAACCAGGATCAATACTTTATATCCTTCAATCAAATCAAGTTGGCACTCAGTATTAACCATCACAAAAAGAGACAGAGCAGGAATGTGAAAGAAGAAAAGGAGCAAAAATGGTAGTAACAGCAAGACTGAGAGAGCATTGAAATAAACATGGGAGTCAAAGATTTTGGAGAAGACAAAAGTTTGGATTCTGTAAAGAATAGAAAAATATGTGACAGAAACTATTGCTGGATTACAGCTTATTTTGTTCATCTATAAATGAGATTTATTTGATCAGTGTCCTTCAGGATCTAAATTTACCTAGAGAGAAGACATATGGAAAAATTGGAGCTATCTATCACCCTTGTTTACAATCAGTTTTACTCCAAAGCCACCTCAACCTTCAGCATAGTTACCATTAATTAGCCTTTTTCCAGGTACCTGGAGAGAAGTGGGGGAAACAGGCAGCAAAGTTTAACTTTGCATTATCTGTCAACACTAAAGCCCTTCCAGTCAAAATGAAAAAATCTGACAAGCATGACCAACAGTTACAGAAGATTAAAAAGGAAGCTCAGATGATCATAATTTGGGTGGTATATAGATATATTTATCCAAACTGTATTGCATAATTATTCTTTCTGTACAAATATTTTCACAACTTGCTCTCGGATCTGCTTGGTCCTGACTCCATAAATGACTGGGTTAAGGTCAGGTGGGACAACCACATACAGGTTAGCCAAAAGAATATGGGTATAGCGGGGAACGTTTTGGCCAAAACGATGTGTCATAAAAGAACAAAATGCTGGTATGTAAAAGCACAGCATAACACAGACATGAGAACCACAGGTATGGAAGGCCTTCAGTCGGACATCTTGAGAAAGAAGGCGAAAAACAGCTCGAAGGATAAGCACATAGGAAGAAGAAATTAGGATCGCATCCACAATAATATAAGAAATCACCGTGAGCCCATAGATTATGTTGATCTTGATAGGTCCACAGGCCAACTGGGCCAGACCCATGTGCTCACAGTATGTGTGAGGTATGATGTTATGCCCACAGAATGGCAGATGCAGAATGAGAAACACAAATGGGGTTACAAGAACTAAATTTCTTCCAACAACCACAGAAGCTAGGATACTGATGGTTTTATTAGTGAGGATCATGGTGTACTGGACAGGGTTGCAGATGGCAACAAAGCGGTCATAAGCCATGACCACTAACAGAACAGTCTCCATGCCTGTAAACATGTGAATAGAGAACATCTGAAGAAGGCAGCTCCCAAAGCTCATCTCTTGGAGTTTGAACCAGAAGATTCCTAGCATTTTGGGGTTAGTGGATGTGGACAGACCCAGATCAATCATAGACAACATGGCCAGTAAGTAGAACATGGGCTGATGTAGACTGTGTTCGGTTTTGATCACAAAGAGAATGGTCATATTCCCCACAATGGCAATCAGGTACACAATACAGAATGGGAAAGCAATCCACATACGTAAAGATTCCAGTCCTCGTATTCCTAGCGGGAGAAAGAAGTGGGGATAGAAGTGGGTGTCATTGATAGAAGGCATCCTCCCAGCAAGTGTCACTGAATTCCTAAGTAAGAAGGATCTCAATTTCTTTAAGGTCCTCCTTTGTCAAGTTCCTGAAGCAACAGAAAAACTCTTATCAGTGTGCTGGAAGTAATGGTATAGGTGGTTAATTTACAAACACTTGAGATTCACTTTTTTCCAGAGGGTAATGGAGGAAGCCTCTCAACACAGATTATTGTTCTGAGATCCATCATAGGCAATATTGTTCATGGCTTTATGTTTTGTAATCTTTGAGATATTTGAAAGAACTGGAAAAACTTCATAATGCAATGCATATTTATATTAAGGCATTCCCTTCCATTACTTCCCTAAGTAACCCTTCTTTACTTTTTGGAAAATCACCATCCCATGTGTTCTTCAAAGTGTGGTCTTGAGATCTTTGGGGTTTTCTAAGTACCTTTCCAGAAGCTCAAAATCTCAAAACTATATTTATGATAAAAAATTTGTAGCCATTCTCACTCTCATTCTCTCATAAGTACGTAGTGAAATTTTCCAGAGGTTGGATGAGATGTTACCATAATAGATTAAATGAAATTGTAAATGATTTATGAGATGTCAGCTCTATTATCTTAACTTAGACAATAAAAATATTTGCAAAGGAAAATGATGCCATTCTTACAACTAATTTTTTGAAAAGTAGTGATTTTAACAAAAAGTATCAAATATGTTTTTGTATAATAGTTTGTTAATGTTATTTTAATATTAAACATTTAAATTTTGCTCTAATGTCTAATAATATAAATATTATGGATATAATTCAGAGAAACTAAAACTCTTTGAGTATCTTAATAATTTCCAGAAATGACAGATTCCTAGTACAAAGGAGAAGTACTACTGTCTGCCACTTTCTCTGTTTTGTTATAATATAAGCATAAGGATCTTATACAGTGACATCACATTAAGTGTAGTTAATCAGTCTCTGTTAGAACTTTCCTGGTTCTAACTCAGCTAAATTGACCAGTGCATTTCTGTTATGGATTAATTACTAGTTTTGATGTTTCTAAATCTTCATGAACAACCTGGTTTCTCCAATATCCTGTCATTCTGATTCCCTGATATCCTTCCAATAAAATGCCTTGCATGTATCTGCCAAATTATGTTTATCTTCCTTACAATCTATAACATCGATGAGTAATATTTAAAAAAAAAATCCCATGTCCCAAAATTGTGTCTAGCTTCAGGTGTAAACAGATAAATATTTAGCATATTTTAATATTGAAATTAAAATGTTTTTAAGGACTTTTCATTGCTTCCTTGACAATAACAAGGAAAATTTCCTTATTTCATCTTTGTGTCCCTAAAGACACTGTACAATTCTGTAGCAACTAGTGTAACCTGGATTGTATAATATTTCTGCATGTATTGGCCTTATTTCTATGAAGAAAATAGCTGCAACTAAGAGTTGAGAACCAGAGGTAATCATTGTAATATGCTCAAAACTGCCACATGAATGTCGGTTCCCAGTTGTTCAGTATTCAATTGAATCATAGTTGGAGTTTGTAATAAGTGTGCTTTTGTTTGTGTGTGAGTGTGTGTGACAGAGAGAGAGAGAAAGGGAGAGAAGTTTGGAGAGATAGGAGTAGAAAGAGAAATCATGTTTTATTATTTATGTGGCTGCATACACCAGTTGTCCTATGACTTTGCCAGGTAGTTATTTTACAGCAGAGGCCCACAGGCAAAGGGGTTAATAATTCCCCATTCTATATGAGAAGAACAAGAACATCTCTTTGTCCCCGAGGAGCTGAGAGAAAATTGAAAAAAAGAACATAATGTTTGCCAGTATTGAGGAAAAGATGCCAGGCTGAAAAACCAGAGGGCTGTGGTTTTTGTGATTTCACCTGGAAGAGTCTGAGGAAATAGCTAGGATGATGTGTTGTGAGATTTACAATCCAGAGTCAGCCCAATCTTAAGGGTGGTTGTGTCTCAACATGATACTTTACCAACTGAGAAAAACATTCCCAGGGAGGTGGCAAAGGGGACACTTCTCTGACAGTACAATTCAAAGCTGCTACCACATCCACCCTCTCACAGTTTTACCTGAGTTCTTGCCTTCTTTCTGTCATAACTTTATGCCACAGTAGCAGACAATGTATGGCCAATAACCTCAAGATCGTTTTTTGAGGACAAATTATTAAGTTTATTCTTCTTTAGATATGCACATTGACAAAGATCCCCACTGGAGTCCATCTGAAAAGACAAATTCATAATAATTAGCAATTTCTCCCTTATTGTGCTCACCAAAGTTCACATTTTGAACTTCAGATTATTTTTTCACTTTGTTAGATTTTTTTTTTCTGACTGTAGTAGAATATTATAGAGGTCTTCTGTGGACCTTAAAACTATTCAGACATGGCTTGAAAACCTGCTAAACCATTTACTTGCTTGAGACCCTTGGACAGATTCTTTAACCAGATAGATTAGGTTTTTTCTCCGTAAAAATGACATGATAAATTATAACTAATGTGGTTTATTTTAATGATAAATAAGACCAATGTTTGTATAGGTGCTAGTGCATAGTGTATCCTCAACAAATTATACTTACTTATTTTATTAACACTCCCAAATATTTTCTTTATTTAATGCAAGATAGGTAAACTAATTCACCTGTTAGTAGAAATAAGTTATTTCATTGTAATAAGTCCAAATTATGTCACAGTTGGACATAGATTAGATAAAGGATGGATGGATCAGAAGAGGCCAAAGTAAAGAAATGGCATGGAGTCAGACATTAATATTTATCTCTAGATTTTTATGGATACAAATATTACCCAATACTGCCATTTAGAAAGGAAACAATTTTCTGTCCTTATTCTTACAGCTTTCCCAAGCTTGGTGAGACCAATGCAGTTGATAAATGGACAAAGTGGATAAAGACCTTCATTCAGGTTCTTCCATAACTGTGCCATTGACGGTTCAGTCCAATTGATCTAGCTGATCTAGCAGGGGTACTCTCCTTACAATAAAAATGGCTTGGGTATGGTTCCATAAAGTAGGAGGGATAAAGGGAACCAAGTTAAAATTGGCAATATTAAATTTACTCTGACAATGAGGGAAATAGAGAATAAAACTGTACAGACCAAATATGTTAATACCTATGTAATTTTATTTGAATATTGACATAAGTGATACCCCCACCACCTTAAATACACACATATAAATGAAGTCTGCAATAACATCCTTTTGTCTTATTGACTACAAGTATTGCCATGTTACTATATGACTGGATTAGTGGTGTTTCGGCTGTGAACAGTGTACTCTGTGAGAGTGTGTGTGTATGTGTGTGTTTGTAAGGGGGGGTGGAGAGTGAGGGGGGAGAGAGAGAGAGAGAAAAAAAAAAACAGAGACAGAAATTCTGTGCATTACTAATTGGCACACCATTGCCCTCACTTATGGATGTCTGTTCCAATCTCATGTGCTCTGTTGTGTTCCTCTGTGAAGAGAATGGTGCAATGGTGCTTGGGATAATTCCTCAGAAAAGTGGAAAAATCTGGCTTCTTCTATCGTCGTTTGCTCTCCTCTCCTCTGTGTCTTCTCACTTCTCCTGCACAAGCATTCTTATCTCTCTAATATTTCTTCTCCCAGACCTCACTTGGAGCAGAATTGTAGCATGAGCCCAGGTTCTTGAAGATGGCGATTAGGTTCCTCTTCAAGCCTCTGAGCAACAAGCCTGCCTGGTAACGTGGAGAAAACTTTATACTGAGTGAGAGCATCCCTATGACTAGGCATGTCCTAGAATCCCTGAGCCTAGTCTTCAGAATCCTCTGGGTGCATACATGGACTCAAGGGTCATTAAGTCTTAGTAAGTCTTTACTCCTCTTTACTGCATCTGCAGAGAAACATCTTAACTCCTTAGCTCAGGGGAGCAGATGTGTTATGAAAGGATGGGAAGGAAAATATCCTGAACAGAGAGGAACCTGTTTTGGGGATGATGTTAATTCTGCTTCCCTCAGGAGCCATGAAAGCATTGATTTTGTACCATTAAGTCTTCACATGTGACCATGAAACTGTTCTCAGCAACTCTTCTGTTTTAACATGTTTGTATAAATCCTGATGTAGTTTCACAACTGTTACAATTGAGGCTTCAAAAAATGAAGGAGAAGGCATCTCAAATAGACAAATTAGACTCTGTGGTACAACTCTGTTTATTGGCAGTGTGCATGCCTATAGATAATGGCAGCAACTTTCTTCCAATCCACCAAGATTCTCCTTCTCAGTCTATAACTAATGGTGAACAGATACAGTCTGTGAAGAGAGACTTGCATGTGTTTCAGCTCTTTTGGCAGAAAGTGAAGAAAATTCTACGTTTTCCTTATAAAACGTATTATATTGTCCCTTCTAGCCAGAGCAGTAGTGTTTCCTGAGAGGCTCCCTTCCTTTATGATGATAAAGTAGACCTGATAGTACTACCAGGACATGCTACAGAGCCTGGTTTTCCTGACTATAGTTAGAAATAGACTGAGGGGACTCATACAGTATTTGTCCTTTTGCAACTGGCATATTTTGCTTAGCATAATGCCCTAATGGTTCACCTGTGTTGTGGCATGTGACACAATATTCTTTAAAAAAAAAAAAGATTTCATAATACTCCATTTTGTATATGCCGTTTTTCCTTTACCATTCATTGTCAATAGACATTTGGATTGTTTCCACTCTACCCCTTGTCTATTATAAATGATGCTTTCATGAACACGGGTGAAAATTTATCTTTAAGATCCTGCTTTGAATTCTGTTTGGATATATATCCAGAAGTGGGGTTACTGAATCATATTCTAATTGTATTTTTAATTTTAGTAGTATCTCCTTACTGCTTGCTCTCTGCGCCATTTTACATTCCCATCACCAGAGCACAAGGGCTCTCCACATGCTCAACACTTACATTCTTCTATTTTGATAGTGGCCATTCTAGTGAGTATGAGTTGATGTCTCATTGTTTTGATTTGCATTTTCCTGATGATTAGTGAAGATGAGCATCTTTTCAAGTATTTATTGGCTATTCATATATCTTCTTTGGAGAATTTTCTATTCAAGTCATTTTTTCATTTTTATATTAGGTTTTATGCAGTATTTAAAATAGTCAAATTGTAGAAAAGTAACAGCAGAAATGTAGTTAGCAAGGGCTGGAGAGAAGAGAAAGAGGGAATTATTAGTGTTTAGTGGGTACAGAGTCTTGGTGTTATACGATAAAAAAATTCTAGGGTTCAGTTGCACAATAATGTAAATATACTTAACACTATTGAACTGTACTCTTAAAAATGGTTAAGATTGTTAGTTTATTATGTGATTTTTACCACAATAAAAAATGCAAGCAAAAAAAAGGTGAAGAAAAAATAAAAACTTTTGTACACACACACACACAGAAATCCACTGAGGGAAAAATTAGTACAAAGATAATTAGTTGGTATTTTTTGCCCTCTAAGTTCAGACTATTTTGAGTTGTTAGCACAGAAATAGTAATGCTGTCTATGATCCAAGAGAGATTCTGGTTTGATCTGCCATATTCTTGCGTTCATTACTTCTCTTTTGATTAATGAGAAAGTAACTCCCTAGGTTCCTGTTTCTCCCTCATTGTGTCCATCTTCCTTATTGTATCCATATTTATCTTCCCAAGTCAAGTCTGACTCTATCCAATTTCTACTTAAAATTCCTTCCCATGACCCATACATTCTCCATTGTATACTGCAGACTTTAGGTAATAAAGAGCAAACACCATTTTTACCGAATTCCTTCACTCAATCCAATCGACCTTTTATACTTTCATTGTACTACATGACTCCCAAACACACATCCTGTCTTTGATAATCAAAAGTCCTCCATATAAAATAACTACCTCTCATTTCCACTTTGCTTCAGCACTTTCTCAGTTGTCCTATACTTCTTAATGATCTTTCATATGAATCAATCTGATAGAATCTTTGTCCTTTGTATTCTCAATATCAGTGTGTGCCACTATTATAACAAGCAAATTTTCTTTTGTGTTGGTATTGTGTTTTCTCTCTTCCATTATTTTATGGATTGATAGTAGAGTGATGTTTAAGTCAACTTTATCCTTCAGTTCACCTAGTATAGTGCTTTGACTGTAAGAGGTGCTCTGGCATTATTTAATTACATTATTTTAAAAACATAAAAATTCTAGTTCTGTTAGGGTCATAATATCAATAATCATATATCTCCTAATCGGTCACTGTATCTACCCCCTCCTATTCCCAAGATTATTTCACTATGACTTCTGGAATCAATTTTTTTTTTATTAGCAGTGATATTATTTTTGGCCTTAAACCACTTCTGATGTTTGGTTTCTCTTCCTTTTGAAACAGAATCCCAGTTGCTCTCTAAGGACATTACTTCTCCTGAAAAGTGTTGAGGGATTGGATGTATTTTCCCACTATTTTCACCATTTCCTCATGCCAAATAGTCTAAAGACCTAGAGACTTTTTGTCTTGGACTTTTGACAATTTGAAATTATTATGCCTCAGGGAGGATCTTCTTGAGTTGAATTTACTTGGGGGATTTTGAGCCTTTGGATTTGGGTACCTGTATCTCTCTTCACATTTTGAAAGTTTTCAGCTATTATTTTATTAAGTAGATTTCCTCTGCCCTTTTCTTTCTCTTCTCCTTCTAGAATTCTCATAATATAAATATATTGTTTATATTTCTGTACTTTTTTTTAAATCCTTCTTTTGTTTTTCTCTGACTTATTTCAAACAACCTGTCAACAGATTCTTTCTTCTGCTTGGCCAAGTCTGCTATTGAATCTCTCTATTGTAATTTGAAAATTATTCACTGAATTCTTCAGCTACAAGATTTCTATTTGATTGTTATCTTCTGTTGAATTGCTCATTTGTTTCATGAATTATTCTCCTGATTTTATTGAATTGTCTATGCTGTATTTTCTTGTATTTTTCTGAGTCTTCTTAGCATCATTGTTTTTATTTTTATTTTTTGGCAACTTGTTGATTTTCTTTTTACTGGAGTCCATTGCTACAGTGTTTTGTTCCTTTGGTGGTATCATATTTCTTTGCCTTTTCATGTTTCTTGTGTCTCTATATTGATGCCTGTGTATCTGGTGGAACACTTATCTCCAAACTTTCCAAAGTGGTTTTTGTAGAGGACAACTATCACCTGTAGTTGGATTTTAGTGTGCCAGTAGAGAAGAGTGTGGTGACTCTGTTTCCAGATAGGTGTAGTATAGTCTCTGTGCAGCTTCCTGAGCTGAGTTTAATATGTCTGCATAATTGCAGGTGCCTCAGTGGCTTAGACTGTCGAAGTCTGTAGTAGCACAGCAGTAGTGATGGCTCAGTTTGTTTATGTCCTTAGTGTCAAGGGCTTTTGGGGTCCTCCTATTTTTAATTTTTCCCACAATGAGGGGACTCAGCTAACAGAATCCCCCCGATTTGACATAACATGTAAGCTGTTGCAGTAGCACTGGGCTCAAACTGTAGTGGCTTGGAGTGGTTGTCGAACCGGGGTTCAAGGCTCAGGGTCTCACAAACTAGCACTCTCCTTCAGTTACTTTCATTAAAATGTAGTTGTTTATTCATTGTTCTGGCTATCAGAATGAGGCAGCTAAGAGCTGGAACATTTTGGTAGTCCATCTTGCTCACGTTGTCAAGATTAACCCCTTAAGACTATCACATTGTAGGGCAGTAACATAGAGGCAATTAGTTTTCAGTATATAATTGATTTACATTTGCTATTCATTTGCTAGCTTCATTTATTAAAAAGCCTATGAATTTTCAGTGTTTTGCGGTGCTGTTTGTCATAAATTATACATTTATACATGTGTATTTTTGTGTTTGGACTATGTTGTTCTGCTTGTTGTTTGTTCTTGTACAAGTATTTCACAATTTTCGTAAGTCATGCTATAAAATAAATAACGGAATATTGTAATATAAATCCTAAAATTTTGTTCTTCCAGATCGTCAAGCCAATTTCTTTTAAAATATATAGGTCGGGTGTGGTGACTCATGTCTCTCACCCCAGCAATTTGGGAGGCCGAGGCGGGCGGATCATGAGGTCAGGAGATTGAGACCATCCTGTCTAACACGGTGAAACCCTATCTCTACTAAAAATACAAAAAAATAGCTGGGCGAGGTGGCGGGCACCTGTAGTCCCAGCTACTCAGGGGGCTGAGGTAGGAGAAGGGCATGAACCCAGGAGGTGGAGCTTGCAGTGAACCGAGATGGCACCACTGCACTCCAGCCTGGGCAACAGAGTGAGACTCTGTGTCTCTCTCTCTCTCTCTCTCTCTATATATATATATATACACATACACACACACACACACACATATATATACACACACATACTGTGAAAACAAAAACAAGAGGACAAATAAGCAAACAAGTTCATTGAAATATTTGTTGCATTGAATATATAGTTAAATTATAGAGAATGTTTTTAAAAGGTTACTGATTATTCCAAATCGTGAACTAGGTATATCTTTTCACGTATTTATGTATTTAAAAAGTTCCTTTGCAGGATTATTATGCATTTATTTAGAAGTTTTGCATATCAACTTGTTAGAGTTAGGTCAAAGCATGTGATGTTTTGTGATGCCATTTCAAAATACATAATTTTCAAGATTTTAATTTCTCAGTTTTTATTATTAGTATAGAAAAATGTAATTAACGAAAAACAGTCCAGGACCAGATGGATTCACAGCTGAATTCTACCAGACGTACAAAGAGGAGCTGGTACCATTCCTTCTGAAACTATTCCAATCAATAGAGAAAGAGGGAATCCTCCCTAACTCATTTTATGAGGCCAACATCATCCAGGCACCAAAGTCTGGCAGAGATACAACAAAAAAAAGAGAATTTTAGACCAATATCCCTGATGAACATCGACGTAAAAATCCTCAATAAAATACTGGCAAACCGGATCCAGCAACACATCAAAAAGCTTATCCACCATGATCAAGTGGGCTTCATCCCTGGGATGCCAGGCTGGTTCAACATTCGCAAATCAA
>NW_012100899.1:378012-390889 GCF_000951045.1 Mandrillus leucophaeus | reverse complement strand
GGGGAGGGGGGAGGGGGGAGGGATTGCATTGGGAGTTATACCTGATGTAAATGACGAGTTGATGGGTGTTGACGAGTTGATGGGTGCAGCACGCCAACATGGCACAAGTATACATATGTAACAAACCTGCACGTTATGCACATGTACCCTAGAACGTAAATAATAATAATAATAATATCAGGAAAATGTAATTAATTTTTAAATTATTATTATTATTTCTTACAGAAACAGGGTCTCCCTAAGTTGCCTAGGCTGTTCTCAAAATCCTGGGCTTAAGTAACCTTCCTGCTTCGCCTCCCAAAATGTTGGGATTACAGGCATGAACAACCATGCCTTACCAAATTTTTTTATATTGGCTTTGTATCAAGTATCCTGATAAATTTATTTGTTAATTCTAATAGTTTTTCCATGAATATTTTAAATTTTATGTAAACCTAAACATGTCCTCTGTGAATGATGATAGTTTTATTTTTTACTTTCCAAAAATTTTTGTATTTTTAGTTATTTTTCTTGTCTTATAGACTACAAAGAGCATCTAGTTGTATGAGGACAAGACTGTATCTTTGTCATGTTTCTGGTCTCAGGTAAATACATATTGCCACAGTATGCATACTCCTACATTCTGTTGGTCTGCACATTAAGGGAGACCCTTTCATGCTTGGCTTAAGTGATTTAAAAAAATAATAGAAATGGTTTAAAAACATTTAATTCAGGAAATATTTCTCCCATTGTATTGGTTGTCTTTTTACTGTCCTTATGGTGTTATTTAATGCACAAAAGTTTTTAATCTTAGTACTTCATTAATTAATTTATAATTCATTGCTCTGTTTTTGTTGCCCTATATAAGAAATCAAGTCTGAAGTCATGACTTACCCTATATTTTATTCTAAGAGTTTCATTGTTTTATTTATATTTAAGTTTTTGATTCATTTAAATTTAATTTTTGTATATATATAGTGTTAAGGGTGCAACTTTACTTTTTTTTTTGAGACAGATCCTTGCTCTGTTGCCAGACTGGAGTGCAGCGGTGCGATCTCAGCTCACTGCAACCTCCACCTCCTGGATTCAAGTGATTCCCCTGCCTCAGCCTCCCAAGTAGCTGGTATTACAGACACGTGCCACCACACCTGGCTAATTTTTTGTATTTTATTAGAGACAAGGTTTCACCATGTTGGCCAAGATGGTCTCAATCTCCTGACCTCGTGATCTCCCCACTTCGGCCTCACAAAGTGCTGGGATTACAGGCGTGAGCACCTGCACACATAAAACTTCCCTCTTTTATCATGTGCATATCCTGTTGTCCTGGCACCAAATTTAAAAGTTTTATTAAATTTTTAGTTGATAAATAATAATGATATATATTATGGGGTGAATTGTGATGTTTTGATAAATATGTACATTACAGAATTATCAAATCATGATAATTAGCATATCTGTCACCCAAATGTTTCTTGAATCTTTGTGGTGACAACATTGAAAATCCTCTCTTTTAGTTATTTTGAAATACACAATAAATTTCAACTCTTATATCAGATACAGGGGATACTTGTGCAGATTTGTTACATGGGACTGTTGTAGGATGTTAAGGTTTGGGGTATGAATTCCATCACTCAGGTAGTGAACATAGTACCAAAAAGGCAGTTTTTCAACCTACTTCCTCCCTCCAGCCTCTAATAGTCCACAGTGTCTATTGTTCCCATATTTATGTCCATGTGTTGTTTAGCTTCCATTTGTAACTGAGAACATGCAATATTTCACTTTCTTTTCCTGTGTTAATTTGCTTAGAATTATGACCTTTGACTCCATCTCTATTGCTGCAAAGAATATGATTTCATACTTTTCATGGCTGCATAGTACTCCATGGTATATATATGTACCACTTTTTAAAATCCAATCTACCATTGATGGACATCTGGATTAATTCTACTCTTTCATGGAGCAGATTGCCAGCACTGTTTTTGTGGAATCTGAGAAGGGATATTTTGGATGGCTTGGAGCCTATGGTGACAAGGGAAATATCTTCAGATAAAAACTGGAAACAAGCTTCCTGAGAAACTGCTTTGTGACATGTGAATTCTTCTCACAGAGTTACACCACTCTTTTACTGAGCAGTTTGCTAACACTGATTTCACAGAATCTGCAGTGGAATATTCTGGATCGCATTGAGGAGTATGGTGAAAATGGAAATATCATCTGATGAAAAGTACAAAGAAGCTTTCTGAGAAACTGCTTTGTGAGTGTGAATTCATCTCACAGAGTTATATCAATCTTTCATGGAGCAGTTTGCTAGTACTGTTTTTTGTGGAAACTGAGAAGAGGTATTTTGGATCACTTTGAAGCCTATGGTGACAAAGGCAATATAATCACATAAAGCTAGAAAGGAGCTTTCTGAGAAACTCCTTTGTGCTGTGTGAATTCCTCTCTCAGAGTTACACCTTTCTTTTCACGGAGCAGTTTCCTAACACAGTTGTCGTGGAATCTGCAATGGACTATTGCGAGCACGTTGAGTGCTATGGTGAAAAAGGAAATATACTCAGATAAAAACTGGAGAGAAGCCTTCGGAGAAACTGTTTTGTGAGGCACAAATTCATCTCACAGAGTTACACCACTCTTCTATTCAGCAGTTTGCTTACACTGTTTTCGTGGAATCTGCAGTGGGATATTAGGGAAGGTATTGAGGACTATGTTGAAAAAGGAAACATCCTCAGATACAAACTAGAAACAAGCTTTCTGAGAAAGTGCCTTGTGCATGAATTCATCTCACAGAGTTACACCGCTCTTTCATGGAGCAGTTTGCTAGCACTGTTCTTGTGGAATATGTGAAGGGATGTTTTGGATCACTTTGAAGCCTATGGTGACAAGGAAACAGCCTCAGATTAAAACTAGAAAGAAACTTTCTGAGAGACTGCTTTGTGAAGCGTGAATTTATCTCACAGAGTTGCACAGTGGTTTTCATTGAGAAGTTTGCTAACATGTGTTTGCAGAATCTGCAATGAGATATACGGGAGCACATTGAGGCCTGTGTTTAAGTAGGAAATATCCTCAGATTAAAAACAGGAAAGAAGCTTTCGGAGAAACTGCTTTGTGATGTGTAAATTCATCTCAGAGAGTTACACCTCTCTTTCATTGAGCAGTTTGCTAACACTATTTTAGTGGAATCTGCAATGGGATATTTGGCAGGGCATTGAGGCCAAGGGTGAAAAGGAAAATGTCCTCAGATAAAAACTTGAAAGAAGCTTTCTGAGAAACTGCTTTGTGCTGTGTGAATTCATCTTGCAAAGTTACACCATTCTTTCATGGAGCCGTTTGCTAGCACAGTTTTGGTGGAATCTGAGAAGGGACATTTCTCATCGCTTTGAATACAATTGTGACAAAGGAAATATCCTCAGATAAAAACTGGAAACGAGCTTTCTGAGAAGCTGCTTTGTGATGTGGGATTTTATCACACAGAGTTACATCACTCTTTCATGGAGCTGTGTGCTAGCACTTCTTGTGGAATCTGAGAAAGGATATTTTTGATTGCTTTGAGGGCCATGGTGACAAAGGAAATATCCTCAGATAAAAACTAGAAAAGAGCTTTCTGAGATACGGCTTTTTGATGTGTGAATTCATCTCACAGAGCTACACCATTATTTAACTGGAGGAGTTTGTTAGCACTGCTTCTGTGGAATCTGACAAGGGATACTTTGGATTGCATTGAAGCCCATGGTGAAAAAGGATATAGCATCAGATAAAAACTAGAAAGAAGCTTTCTGAGAAACTGCTTTGTGATGTGCGAATTCATGTCACAGAGCTACACTACTCTTTCATGGAGCAGATTGCGAGCATGTTTTTGTGGAATCTGAGAGGGGATATATTTTGGATGACTTGGAGCCTATGGTGACAAAGGAAATATCCTCAGATAAAAACTAGAAAGAAGTTTTCTGAGAAACTGCTTTGTGATGTATGAATTCTTCACTCAGAGTCACATTACTCTTTTAACTGAGCAGTTTGCTAACACTGGTTTTGCAGAATCTGCAGTGGAATATTCTGGAGCACGTTGAGGAGTATAGTGAAAATGGAAATATCATCTGATGAAAAGTACAAAGAAGCTTTCTGAGAAACTGCTTTGTGAGTGTGAATTCATCTCACAGTGTTACATCACTCTTTCATGGAGCAGTTTGCTAGCACTTTATTTGTGGTATCTGGGAAGGGATATTTTGGATCACTTTGAAGCCTATGGTGACAAAGGCACTATAATCAGATAAAGCTAGAAGGAAGCTTTCTGAGAAATGGCTTTGTGTTGTGTGAATTCCTCTCTCAGAGTTACACCTCTCTTTTCATAGAGCGGTTTCCTAACACTGTTGTCATGGAATCTGCAATGGGATATTGTGAGCGCATTGAGTACTATAGTGAAAAGGAATTAATCTCAGATAAAAACTGGAGAGAAGCCTTTGGAAAGACTGTTTGTGAGGTGAAAATTCATCTCACAGAGTCACACCACTCTTTTATGGAGCAGTTTGCTGTTTTTGCGGAATCTGCAGTGGGATATTCGGGAGGGCATTGGGACTATGTTGACTCAGATACAAACTAGAAACAAGCTTTCTGAGAAACTGGTTTGTGCTGTGTGAATTCATCTCATGGAGTTACACCACTCTTTCATGGAGCAGTGTGCTAGCACTGTTCTTGTGGAATGTGCGAGGGGATATTTTGGATTGCTTTGAAGCCTATAGTGACAAAGGAAATATCCCCAGATGAAAACTAGAAAAGAATTCCAGAAAAAAAGTGTGAAACGTCTTTCCATTAGTTTGTGTTATCTGTGATGTATTTCTGTTATCTGTGATTTATTTGTGTTATCTGTGAAAACTAGAAAGAAGGTTTCTGAGAGACTGTTCTCTGATGTGTGAATTCGACTCACAGGGTTACACTTTCTTTTAATGAAGCAGTCTGTTACCACTCTTGTTGGGGAATATGAAAAGGGTTATTCTTTTATCGTTTTGAAGCCTAAGAAGACAAAGGAAGTATCCTCAAATGAAAGTTAGGAAAGAGGTTTCTGGGAAACTTCTCTGTGATGTGTGAATTCATCCCAATGAAATACACCTTCCTCTTCATGAAACAGTTTGCTACCACTGTCTTTCAGGATTCTGCAAAAGGATATTTGGGAGCACATAGAGGCATAAAGTAAAAAAGGAAATATCTTCAGATGAAAACCAGAAAGAAGATTTCTGAGAAACTGATCTCTGATGTGTGGATTCATCTCACAGAGGTAAACATTCGTTTCATGGAGAAGTCTGTTAACAGTGTTTTTGGGGAATCTCAGAAACGATTTTTGGATCGCATTGAAGCCTACTTGAATAAAGTAAATATCTTAAAGTAAAAAAGAGAAAGAAGCTTTCTGAGAAACATTTTTATTATCAGTGAATTCACCTCACAGAATTACACCTTTCTCTTCATGAAGGAGTTTGCTAACATTGTGTTCGTGTAATCTGCAAAGTGATATTTGGGAGTACACAGAGGCATATGGTGAAAAAAGAAATATTCTCCTATGAAAAGTAGAAAGAAGATTTCTGAGAAACTGTTCTCTGAGGTGTGAATTCCTCTCACAGAGTTACACTTTCTCTTCCTGCAGCAGTGTGTTACCACTGTTTTTGGGGAGTCTGAGAAGTGATATTTTCTATCGCATTGAAGCCTACGCAGACAAAGGATATATCCTCAAAAACAAAGTAGAAAGAAGTTTTCTGAGAAACTTCTTTGTGATGGGTGAATTCACCTCACAGAAGTACACCTTTCTCTTCATGAAGGAGTTTGCTAACACTGTGTTCCTGTAATCTACAAAGTGATATTTGGGAGTGCACTGAGGCATATGGTGAAAAAGGAAATATCCTCAGATGAATAGTGGAAAGAAGGTTTCTGAGAAACGGTTCTCTGATGTGTGAATTCGTCTCACAGAGTAACACTTTCTTTTCCTGCAGCAGTCTGTTACCACTGTTTTTGGGTAACCTGAAAGAGGATATATTTTATCGTATTGAAGCCTAAGAAGACAAAGGAAGCATCCTCAAAAGAAAGTTAGAAAAAAGCTTTCTGGGAAACTTCTCCATGATGTGTGAATTCATCCCAATAAAATACACTTTCCTCTTCATGAAACAGTTTGCTACCACTGTCTTCGTGGAATCTGCAAAAGGATATTGAGGAGCGCATACAGGCATAAGGTAAAAAAGGAAATATCCTCAGATGAAATCTGGAAAGCAGCTTTCTGACAAACTGATTTCTGATGTGTGAATTCATCTCACAGAGTTTAACATTCGTTTCATGCAGCAGTCTGTTATCAGTGTTTTTGGGGAATCTCAGAAATGATATTTAGGATTGCCCTGAAGCCTATGCTCACAAAGGAAATATCCTCGAATAAAAACGAGAAAGAAGCTTTCTGACTAATATCTTTATTTAGTGTGAATTCCCCTCACACAATTACACCATTGTCTTCATGAAGGAGTTTGCTAACATTGTGTTCCTGTAAACTGCAAAGTGATATATGGGAGTGCCTTAGACATATGGTGACAAAGGAAATATCCTCAGATGAAAACTAGAAAGAACAGTACTGAGAAACTGTTCTGTGAAGTGTGAATTTGTCTCAGAGTTCCACTTTCTTTTACTGGAGCAGTCTGTTACCACTCTTTTTGGGGAATCTGAAAAGGGATATTTTTTTATCGCTTTGAAGCCTAAGATGAAAAAGAAAGTATCCTCAAATGAAAGTTAGAAAAAAGCTTTCTGGGAAACATCTCTGTGATGTGTGAATTCATCCCAATGAGATACACCTTCCTCTTCATGAATCAGTTTGCTACCATGGTTTTCGTGGAATCTGCAAAAAGATATTTCGCAGCGCATAGAGGGATAAGGTAAAAAAGGAAATATCCTGAGATGAAAACCAGAAAGACGCTTTCTCAGAAACTGATTTCTGATGTCTGAATTCATCTCACACAGTTAAATATTCGTTTCATGGAGCAGTCTGTTACCAGCGTTTTTGGGGAATCTGAGAAATGATATTTTGGATCGCATTGAAGCCTATGCTGACAAAGGAAATATCTTCAAATAAAAAGGAGAAAGAAGCTTTCTGGGAAATCTCTTTATTATATGTGAATTCACCTAACAGAATTACACCTTTCTCTTCATGAAGGAGTTTGCTAACATTCTGTTCCTGTAATCTGCAAAGTGATAATTGGGAGTGCACTGAGGCATACGGTGAAAAAGGAAATATCCTCAGATGAAATCTACAAAGAAGGTTTCTGAGAAATCGTTCTCTGATGTGTGAATTTGTCTCAAAGAGTTACACTTTCTTTTCGTGGAGCAGTCTGTTACCACTGTTTTTGTGGAACCTGAGAAGTGATATTTTTATCGCATTGAAGGCTACGCAGACAAAGGAAATAGCCTCAAATGATAACTGGAAAAAAACTTTCTGAGAAACTTCTTTGTGATGTGTGATTTCAACTCACAGATTTACACCTTTCTCCTCATGAAGGAGTTCGCTAACACTGTGTTCCTGTAATCTGCAAAGTGATATTAGGGAGTGCTCTGCGGCATATGGTGAAAAAGGAAATATCCTCAGATGAATAGTAGAAAGAAGGTTTCTGAGAAACTGTTCTCTGATGTGTGAATTCGTCTCACAGAGTTACACACTTTCTTTTCCTGGAGCAGCCTATTACCATTCTTTTTGGGGAATCTGAAAAGGGATAATTTTTATCGCATTGAAGCCTAAGAAGACAAAGGAAGTATCCTCAAATGAAAGTTAGAAAAAAGCATTCTGGGAAACTTCTCTGTGATGTGTGAATTCATCCCAATGAAATACACCTTCCTTTTCATGAAATGGTTTGCTACCACTGTCTTTGTGGAATATGCTAAAGGATATTTGGGAGTGCAGAGAGGCATAAGGTGCAAAAGGAAATATCCTGAGATGAAAACCAGAAAGAAGCTTTCTGAGAAACTGATTTCTGATGTGTGAATTCATCTCAAAGAATTAAACATTCGTTTCATGGAGCAGTCTGTTACCAGTGTTTTTGAGGCATCTCAGAAATGATATTTTGGATCGCATTGAAGCCTACTTGAACAAAGGAAATATCCGCAAATAAAAACGAGAAAGAAGCTTTCTGAGATATATCTTTATTATGAGTGAATTCACCTCACAGAATTACACTTCTCTCTTCATGAAGGAGTTTGCTAACACTGTGTTCTTGTAATCTGCAAAGATATATTTGGGAGTGCACTGAGGCATATGATGAAAAAGGAAATATCCTCACATGCAAACTAGAAAGAAGGTTTCTCAGAAACTGTTCTCTGATGTGTGAATTCGACTCACAGAGTTACACTTTCTTTTCCTGCAGCAGTCTGTTACCACTGTTTTTGATGAATGTGTGAAGTGGTATTTTTATCGGATTGAAGCCTATGTGGAAGAACAAAATACCCTCAAATAAAAACTAGAAAGAAGTTTTCTGAAAAACTTCCTTGTGATGTGTGAATTCAGCTCATAGAATTACACCTTCCTCTTCATGAAACAGTTTGCTACCATGGTTTTCGTGGAATCTGCAAAAGGACATTTGGGAGCGCATAGAGGCATTATGTGGAAAAGGAAATATCCTCCGACGAAAACCAGAAAGAAGCTTTCTGAGAAACTGATTTCTGATGTGTGAATTCATCACAGAGAGCTAAACACTCGTTTCATGGAGCAGTCAGTTACCAGTGTTTTTGGGGAATCTCAGTATCGCATTGAAGCCCACTTGAACAAAGGAAATCTCCTCAAATAAAAACGAGAAAGAAGATTTCTGAGAAACTTCTTTGTGATGTGTGAATACACTTCACAGAATTACACGTTTCTCTTCATGAAGGAGTTTGTTGACACTGTCTTCCTGTAATCTGCAAAGTGATATTTTGGAGTGCAGTGAGGCATATGGTAAGAAAGGAAATATCCTCAGATGAAAACTAGAAAGAAGTTTTCTGAGAAACTGTTCTCTGTTGTGTGAATTCGGCTCCCAGAGTTACACCTTCTATTCATGGAGTAGTCCTTTACCACTGTTTTTGGGGAACCTGAGAAACAACATTTTTATCGCATTGCAGCCAATGCGGATGAAGGAAATGTCCTCAAATAAAAATGAGAAAGAAACTTTCTGAGAAACTTCTTTGTGATGTGTGAATTCATCTCACAGAATTACACCTTTCTCTTCATGAAGGAGTTTGCTAACACTCTTTTCCTGTAATCTGCAAAGTGATATTTGGGAGTGCACTGAGGCATATGTTGAAAAAGGAAATGTCCTCAGATGAAAACTAGAAAGAAGGTTTCTGAGAAACTGTTTTCTGATGTGTGAATTCGTATCACAGAGTTACACTTTCTTTTCCTGCAGCAGTCTCTTACCACTGTGTTTGGGGGATCTGAGAAGTGGTATTTTTATCGGATTGAAGCCTAGGCGGACAAAGGAAATATCCTCAAATAAAAACTAGAAAGAAACTATCTGATAAACTTCTTTGTGATGTGTAAATTCACCTCACAGAATTACACTTTTCTCTTCATGAAGGAGTGTTCTAACACAGTGTTTGTGTTATCTGCAAAGTGATATTTGGGAGTGCACTGAGGCGTATGGTGAAAAAGGAAATATCCTCAGATGAAAACTAGAAAGAAGATTTCTGAGAAACTGTTCTCTGATGTGTGAATTCTTCTCACAGAGTTACACTTTCTTTTCCTGCAGCAGTATGTTACCACTGTTTTTGGGCAACCTAAGAAGTGATATTCTTATTGCATTGAAGCCTACGTGGACAAAGGAAATATCCTCAAATAAAATCGAGAAAGAATCTTTCTGAGAAACTTCTTTGTGTTGTGTGAATTAAAGTCACAGAATTACACCTTTCTCTTCATGAAGGAGTTTGCTAACACTGTGTTCCTGTAATCTGCAAAGTGATATTTGGGAGTGCACTAGGCATATGGTGAAAAAGGAAATATCCTCAGATGAAAACTAGAAAGAAGTTTTCTGAGAAACTGTTCTCTGATGTGTGAATTCTTCTCACAGAGTTACACTTTCTTTTCCTGCAGCAGTCTGTTACCACTGGTTTTGTGGAATCTGAGAAGTGATATTTTTATCGCATTGAAGCCTACACGGAGAAAGGAAATATCCTCAAATAAAAACTAGAGAGAAGCAATCTGAGAAACTGCTTTGTGATGTGTGAATTCACTTCACAGAATTACACCTTTCTCTTCATGAAGCAGTTTGCTAACACTGTGTTCCTGTAATCTGCAAAGTGATATTTGGGAGTGCACTGAGGCATATATGAAAAATTAAATATTCTCAGATGAATAGTGGAAAAAAGGTTTCTGAGAAACTGTTCTCTGTGTGAGAACAGTTGAATTTGTAAGATGTGTGAATTTGTCTCACAGAGTTACACTTTCTTTTCCTGGAGCAGTCTGTTACCACTCTTTTTGGGGAATCTAAAAGGGATATTTTTTATCGCATTGAAGCCTAGGAAGACAAAGGAAGTGTCCTCAAATTAAAGTTAGAAAAAAGCTTTCTGAGAAACTTCTCTGTGATGTGTGAATTCATCCCAATGAAATGCACCTTCCTCTTCATGAAACAGTTTGCTATCACTGTCTTCATGTAATCTGCAAAGGATATTTGGGAGCGCGTAGCGGCATAAGTTAAAAAAGGAAATATCCTGAGATGAAAACCAGAAAGAAGCTTTCTGAGAAACTGATTTCTGATGTGCGAATTCATCTCACAGTGTTAAACACTTGTTTCATGGAGCAGTCTGTTACCAGTGTTTTTGGGAAATCTCAGAAATAATATTTTGGATCGCATTGAAGCCTATGCTGACAAAGGAAATATCCTCAAACAAAAATGAGAGAGAAGCTTTCTGAGAAACATCTTTATTATGTGTGAATTCACCTCACAGAATTACACCTTTCTCTTCATGAAGGAGTTTGCTAACACTGTATTCGTGTAATCTGCAAAGTGATATTTGGGAGTGCACTGACACATATTGTGAAAAAGAAAATATCCTCTGATGAAAACCAGAAAGAAGGTTTCTGAGAAACTGTTCTCTGATGTGTGAATTCGTCTCACAGAGTTACACCTTTCTATTCATGGAACAGCCTCTTACCACTGTTTTGTGGAACCTGAGAAGTGATATTTTTATCACATTGAAGTCTAGGCGGACAAAGGAAATATCTCAAATAAAAACTAGAAACACGCTTTCTGAGAAACTTCTTTGTGTTTTGTGAATTCAACTCACAGAATTACACGTTTCTCTTCATGAAGAAGTTTGCTAACAGTCTGTTCCTGTAATCTGCAAAGTGATATTTGAGAGTGCCCTGAGGCATAAGGTGAAAAAGGAAATATCCTGCGATGAAAACAAGAAAATTTTCTGAGAAACTGTTCTCTGATCTGTGAATTCGTCTCACAGAGTTACACTTTCTATTCATGGAGCAGTCTATTACCACTGTTTTTGGGGAACCTGACAAGTGATATTCTTATGGCACTGAAGCCTACGCGGACAAAGGACATATCCTCAAATAAAAACTGCAAAGAAGCTTTCTGAAAAACTTCTTTGTGATGTGTGATTTCACCTCACAGAATTATACCTTTCTGTTCATGAAGGAGTTTGCTAACACTGTGTTCCTGTAATCTGCAAAGTGACATTTGGGAATGCTCTGTGGCATATGTTGAAAAAGGAAATATCCTCAGATGAATAGTAGTAAGTAAGTTTCTGAGAAACTGCTCTTTGATGTGTGAATTCGTCTCACAGAGTTACACTTTCTTTTCCTGGAGCAGTCTGTTACCACTCTTTTTGGGGAATCTAAAAGGGATATTTTTTATCTCATTGAAAACTAAGAAGACAAAGGAAGTATCCTCAAATGAAAGTTAGAAAAAAGCCTTCTCAGAAACTTCTCTGTGATGTGTGAATTCATCCCAATGAAATACACCTTCCTCTTCATGAAACAGTTTGCTATCACTGTCTTCGTGTAATATGCAAAAGGATATTTGGGAGCGCATGGAGGCATAAGGTAAAAAAGGAAATATCCTCAGAAGGAAACCAGAAAGAAGCTTTCGGAGAAACTGATTTCTGGTGTGTGAATTCATCTCACAGAGTTAAACACTCATTTCATGGAGCAGTCTGTTACCAGTGTTTTTGGGGAATCTCAGAAGTGATATTTTGGATCACATTGAAGTCTAAGCTGACAAAGGAAATATCCTCAAATAAAAACGAGAAAGAAGCTTTCTGAGAAACATCTTTATTATGTGTGAATTCAACTCACAGAATTACACCTCTCTTCATGAAGGAATTTGCTAACACTGTGTTCATGTGATCTGCAAAGTGATATTTGGGAGTGCACTGAGGCATATTGTAAAAAAAGAAATATCTGCAAAGAGGGACAATTTGACTTCTTCTTTTCCTAACTGAATACCCTTGATTTCTTTCTCTTGCCTGATTGCCCTAGCCAGAACTTCCAACACTATGTTGAATACGAGTGGTGAAAGAGGGCATCCCTCTCTTGCGCCAGTTTTCAAAGGGAAGTCTTCCAGTTTTTGCTCATTCAGTATGATATTGGCTGTGGGTTTGTCATAAATAGCTCTTACTATTTTGAGGTACGTTCCATCAATACCGAACTTATTGAGCGTTTTTAGTATGAAGGGCTGTTGAATTTTGTCAAAAGTCTTTTCTGCATCTATTGAGATAATCATGTGGTTCTTGTCTTTGGTTCTGTTTATATGCTGGATTATGTTGATTGATTTGCGAATGTTGAACCAGCCTTGCATCCCAGGGATGAAGCCCACTTGATCATGGTGGATAAGCTTCTTGATGTGCTGCTGAATCCGGTTTGCCAGTAATTTATTGAGGATTTTTGCATCGATGTTCATCAGGGATA
>NW_012100899.1:336367-369665 GCF_000951045.1 Mandrillus leucophaeus | reverse complement strand
GGGAAGGGGAACATCACACACCAGGGCCTATCATGGGGAGGGGGGAGAGGGGAGGGATTGCATTGGGAGTTATACCTGATGTAAATGACGAGTTGATGAGTGCTGACGAGTTGATGGGTGCAGCACAGCAACATGGCACAAGTATACATATGTAACAAACCTGCACATTATGCACACGTACCCTAGAACTTAAAATATAATAATAATAAAAAATTTAAAAAATTAAAAAAAAAGAAAAGAAATATCCTGAGATGAAAAGTAGAAGGTTTCTGAGAAACGGTTCCCTGATGTGTGATTTCGTCTCACAAAGTTACACTTTTTATTCATGGAGCAGTCTATTACCACGTTTTGGGGAACCTGAGAAGTGATATTTTTATCGCATTGAAGCCTACGCAGACAAAGGAAATATCCTCAAATAAAAACTAGAGAGACGCTTTCTGGGAAACTTCTTTGTGTAGTGTGAATTCAACTCACAGAATTACACCTTTTTCTTCATGAAGGAGTTTGCTAACACTGTGTTCCTGTAATCTGCAAAGTGATATTTGGGAGTACACTGAGGCATAAGGTGAAAAAGGAAATATCCTCAAATGAAAACTGGAAAAATTTCTGAGAAACTGTTCTCTGATGTATGCTTTCATCTCACAGAGTTACACTTTCCATTTTTGGAGCAGTCTATTACCACTGTTTTTGATGAACCTGAGGAATGATATTTTTATCACATTGAAGCCTACGTGGAAAAAGGCAATATTCTTAAATAAAAACGAGAAAGAAGCTTTCTGAGAAACTTCTTTGTGTTGTGTGAATTAAAGTCACAGAATTACACCTTTCTCTTCATGAGGGAGTTTGCTAACACTGTATTCCTGTAATCTGCAAAGTGATATTTGGGAGTACAAAGAGGCATATGGTGAGAAAGGGAATATCCTCAGATGAAAACTAGGAAGAAGGTTTCTGAGAAACTATTCTCTGATGTGTGAATTCTTCTCACAGAGTTACACTTTCTTTCCCTGAAGTAGTCTATTACCACTGTTTTTGTGGAATCTGAGAAGTGATATTTTTATCACATTGAAGCGTACGTGGACAAAGGACATATCCTCAAATAAAAACTACAAAGAAGCTTTCTGGGAAACTTATTTGTGATGTGTGAATTCAAGTCACAGAATTACACCTTTGACTTCATGAATTAGTTTGCTAACACTGTGTTCCTGTAATCTGCAAAGTGATATTAGGGAGTGCTCTGCGGCATATGGTGAAAAAGGAAATATCCTCAGATGAATAGTAGAAAGTACGTTTCTGAGAAACTGTTCTCTGTTGTGTGAATTCGTCTCATAGAGTTACACTTTCTTTTCCTGGAGCAGTCTGTTACCACTCTTTTTGGGGAATCTAAAAGGGATATTTTTTTAACTCATTGAAACCTAAGAAGACAAAGGCAGTATCCTCAAATGAAAGTTAGAAAAAATATTTCTGGGAAACTTCTCTGTGATGTGTGAATTCATGCCAATGAAATACACTTTATCTTCATCAAACAGTTTGCTATCACTGACTTTGTGTAATCTGCAAAAGGATATTTGGGAGCGCATAGAGGCATAAGGTGCAAAATGAAATATCCACAGATGAAAACCAGAAAGAAACTTTCTGAGAAACTGATTTCTGATGTGTCAATTCATCACACACAGTTAAACGTTCGTTTCATGGAGCAGTCCGTTACCAGCGTTTTTGGGGAATCTCAGAAATGATATATTGGATCGCATTGAAGTCTAAGCTGACAAAGGAAACATCCTCAAATAAAAACGAGAAAGAAGTTCTCTGAGAAAGACCTTTATTTAGTGTGATTTCACTTCACAGAAATACACCTTTTTTTCATGAAGGAGTTTGCTAACACTGTGTTCGTGTAATCAGCAAAGTGATATTTGGGATTGCACTGAGGCATATGGTGAAAAAGGAAATATCCTCAAATGAAAACTAGAAAGAAGGTTTCTGAGAAACTGTTCTCTGATGTGTGAATTCATCTCCAGAGTTACACTTTCTATTCATGGAGCAGTCTGTTACCACTGTTTTTGGGGAACCTGACAAGTGATGATTTTATCGCATTGAAGCCTACACGGAAAAAAGTCATATCCTGAAATAAAAAAACAAGGAAGCTTTCTGAGAAACTTCTTTGTGATGTGTGAATTCACCTCACAGAATTACACCTTTCTTTTCATGAAGGAGTTTGCTAACACTCTGTTACTGTAATCTGTAAAGTGATATTTGGGAGTGCACTGGGGCATATGGTGAAAAAGGAAATATCCTCAGATGAAAACTAGAAAGAAGATTTCTGAGAAACTGTTCTCGATGTGTGAATTCGTCTCTAGTGTTACATTTTATTTTCCTAGAGCAATCTGCTACCACTGTTTTTGGGGAATCTGAAAAGGGAAATTTTTTATGGCATTGATGCCTAAGAAGAAAAAGAAAGTATCCTCAAATGAAAGTTAGAATGAACCTTTCTGGGAAATTACTCTGTGATGTGTGAATTCATCCCAATGAGATATACGTTCCTCTTCATGAAACAGTTTGCTATCACGGTTTTCGTGGAATATTCAAAAGGATATTTGGGAGCACATAGAGGCATTATGTGGAAAAGAAAATATCCTGAGATGAAAACCAGAAAGAAGCTTTCTGAGAAACTGATTTCTGATGTGTGAATTCATCTCACAGAGTTAAACACTCGTTTGATGGAGCAGTCTGTTACCAGTGTTTTTGGGGAATCTCAGAAATGATATTTTGGATCGCATTGAAGCCTATGCTGACAAAGGAACTATCCTCAAATAAAAACGAGAAAGAAGTTTTCTGAGAAACATCTTTATTATGTGTGAATTCACTTCACAGAATTACACCTCTCTCTTCATGAAGGAGTTTGCTAACACTGTGGTCGTGTAATCTGCAAAGTGATATTTGGGAGTGCACTGAGGCATATGGTGAAAAAGGAAATATCCTCAGATGAAAACTAGAAAGAAGATTTCTGAGAAACTGTTCTCTGATGTGTGAATTCGTCTCACAGAGTAATACTTTCTTTTCCTGGAGCAGTCTGTTTCCGCTGTTTTTGGGGAATCTGAGATGTGATATTTTATCACATTAAAACCTTTGCGGACAAAGGAAATATCCTTTAATAAAAACTAGAAAGAAGCTTTCTGAGAAATTTCTTTATGATGTGTGAATTCACATCACAGAATTTTACCTTTCTCTTCATGAAGGAGTTTGGTAACGCTGTGTTTCTGTAATCTGCAAAGTGATATTTGGGAGTACACTGAGGCATATGGTGAAAAAGGAAATATCCTCACATGAAAACTAGAAAGAAGGTTTCTGAGAAACTGTTCTGTGATGTGTGATTTCGTCTCACTGAGTTATAGTTTCTTTTCCTGGAGCAGTCTGTTACCACTCTTTTTGGGGAATCTGAAAAGGGATTTTTTAAAATCGAATTGATGCCTAAGAAGAAAAAGAAAGTATCCTCAAATGAAAGTTAGAAAATAACCTTTCTGGGAAACTTCTCTGTGATGTGTGAATTCATCCCAATGAGATACACCTTCCTCTTCATGAAACAGTTTGCTACCACGGTTTTCGTGGAATCTGCAAAAGGATATTTGGGAGTGCATAGAGGCATAAGGTGCAAAAGGAAATATCCTGAGATGAAAACCAGAAAGAAGCTTTCTGAGAAACTGATTTCTGATGTGTGAATTCATCTCACAGAGTTAAACATTCGTTTCATGGAGCAGTCTGTTACCAGTGTTTTTGGGGAATCTCAGAAATGATATTTTGGATTGCTTCGAAGCCTATGCTGACAAAGGAAATATCCTCAAATAAAAACGAGAAAGAAGCTTTCTGAGAAACGTCTTTATTATTTTGAATTCACGTCACAGAATTACACCTTTCTTTTTATGAAGGAGTTTGCTAACACTGTGTTCCTGTAATCTGCAAAATGATATTTGGGAGTACACTGAGGTATATGGTGAAAAAGGAAATATCCTCAGATGAAAACTAGATAGAATGTTTCTGAGAAACTGTTCTCTGATGTGTGAATTCGTCTCACAGAATTACACTTTCTTTTCATGGAGCAGTCTATTACCAGTGTTTTGGGAACTGGAGAAGTGATAATTTTATCACATTGAAGCCTACGCGGACAAAGGACATATCCTCAAATAAAAATTACAAAGAAGCTTTCTGATAACCTTCTTTGAGATGTGCGAATTCACCTCATAGAATTACCCCTTTCTCTTCATGAAGGAGTTTGCTAACACCATGTTCCTCTAATCTGCAAAGTGATATTTGGGAGTGCACTGAGGCATATGGTGAAAAATTAAATATCCTCAGATGAAAACAAGAAAGAAGGTTTCTGAGACTGTCCTGTTATATGTGAATTCGTTTCAAAGAGTTACAGTTTCTTTTCCTGGAGCAGTCTGTTACCACTCTTTTTGGGGAATCTGAAAAAGACTATTTTTTATTCTGTAGTGGTTTGAGGCTTACGGTGAAAAAGGAAATATCTTCAGATAGAAAATGGAGAGAAGCTTTCTGAGGAGCTGCTTTGTGACGTGTGCATTCCACTAACAAAATTTTACCTTTCTTCTCATAGAGGACTGCGGAATCCCTTTTTTTAGGAAAAGCTACCAAAGGGACATTCAGGAGTATAGGGAAGGCTATGGTGAAAAAGGAAATATTCTCAGACAAAAACTGGAAAGAAGATTTCTGTGAAACTGCTTTGTGATAGATACGTTTATTCATCTCACATAGATAAAACTTTGTTTCTATTAAGCCATTTGGAAACTACGTCATGGACGGATCCATGAAGGAACATTAGAGAGCACTTTCAGGCCTATGGAGCAGTAGGAAATATCTTCAGGTAAAAACTAGAGAGTAGCTTTTTTAGAAACTGCTTTGTGATGTGTGCATTCCACTCAGGGAGCTATACCTCTCTTCTCATAAGGCAGTGTTTGAACACTGTTCCTGTAAAATCAAAAAAGTATTATTTCAGAGTGCATGGAAGACTATAGAGAAAAGTTAAATATCCTGAATTAAAACCCAGAAGGAAGCATTCCAAGAAACTGCTCTCTGACATGTGTATTCATTTCAGATAGTTAAAGCTTACTCTACATTTTCCAGTTTGGAAAGTCTGTCTTTGAGGAGTCTGCGAACGGATATTAAGTGGCGACCGGAGGCCTGTGGTGAACAAGGAAATGTCTTCCGTTGAAAGCTGGAGAGAAGCGTTCTGAGCAACTCCTTTGTGATGTGTGTATTCATCTCATAGAGTTAAATCATTTTTTGGATTCAGCAGTTTGAAATCGCTCTTTCTGTGGAACCCGAGAAAGGACATTTGGGAATGCTCTTCAGAATATGCTGAAAAAGAAATACCCTCTGATAAAAACCAGAAGGAAGTTTTCTGTTAAACTGCTCTGTGTCATGTGAATCCACTCGCAAGGTTAAGCTTCTGTTTTCATTGAGCAGTGTTCTAACACTGCTTTAGTTTAGTCAGCTAAGGGATACTCGGCAGCGCTTTGAGGCTTATGGTGAAAATGGAAATATCATGAGATAGAAACTGGAGCGATTTCTGAGGAGCTGCTTTGTGACGTGTGCATTCCACTCACAGTGTTATACCTCTCTTCTCATACAGCATCGGGGAAACCCTTTTGGAGGAAAACGTACCAAGTGATATTCAGGAGTATGTTGATGCCTATGGTGAAAAGGTAAATAGACTCAGACAAAAACCGGAAAGAAGTTCTCTATGAAACTGCTCTGTGATATGTGCATTCATCCCACATAGATAAAGATTTCTTTACATTACACAGCTTTGAAACTCCGTCATGGATGGACCCGCGAAGGGATATATGGGATCACTTTTGGGCCTATGGTGAAAAGGGAAATATCATCAGATAAAAAGTGGAGAGAAGCTTTCTGAAAAACTACTTGGTGATGTGTGCATTCCACTCAGGGAGTTACACCTTTCTTCTCATAAGACACTGTTTGAACACTGTTTCTGTATAACAAAAAAAATGATATTCAGAGCACTGTGAAGACTATGGCGAAAAGTGAAATGTCATCAAATAAAACCCAGAAGGAAGCATTCCCAGAAACTGCTCTCTGATATGTTCATTCATTTCACAGAGTTAAAACTTACTCTACATTTCGTAGTTTGGAAAGTCTGTCTTTGAGGATTCTGTGAAGGGATATTAAGTGGCAACCAGAGGCCTGTGGTGATCAAGGAAATGTCTTCCATCGAAAATTGGAGGGAAGATTTCTGAGCAACTTTTTGTGAGGTTTGTATTCATCTCATAGAGTTAAATCATTCTTTGGATTGAACAGTTTGAAATCACTGTTTCTGTGGAATCTGAGAAATGACATTTGGGAATGTTTTTTAGAATATCCGGGAAAATAAATAACCTCAGTTAGAAACCAGAAAGAAGCTTTCTGTGAAACTGCTCTGTGTCTCGTGATTTCTGCTCTCACAGTTAAGTTTCTCTTTCATTGAGCAGTATTCTAAGACTGTTCTTGTTTAGTCTGCAAAGGGATATTCGGGAGCGCTTTGAGACTTATGTTGAAAAAGGAAATATCTTTAGATAGAAACTGGAGAGAAGCTTCCGGAGGAGCTGCTTTGTGACGTGTGCATTCCACTCACAGAGATATATCTTTCTTCTTATAGAGGATTGGGGAATCCCTTTTGGAGGAAAAGCTACCAGGGGAAATTTGGGAGTATATAGATGGCTATGGTGGAAAAGGAAATATCCTCAGACAAAAACTGTAAAGAAGCTTTCTGTGAAACTGCTTTGAGATAGATATGTTTATTCATCTCACATAGATAAAACTTCCCTTATATTACACAGTTTGAAAACTCCATCATGGATGTATCCACGAAGGGACATTCATGAGCACATTCAGGCCTACGGTGAAAAAGGAGATATCTTCAGATAAAAATTGGATAGAAGCTTTCTAAGAAACTGCTTTATGATGTTTGCATTCCACTCAGGTAGTCATTCCTCTTTTCTCATGAGGCAGTGTTTGAACTCTGTCCCTGTAAAACAGAAAAAGTAATATTTCAAAGCCCATTGAAGACTATGGTGAAAAGTGAAATATCCTCAAATAAAACACAGAGAAAAACGTTCCAACAAACTGCTCTCTGACATGTGCATTCATTTCAGAGAGTGAAAGCATACTCTACATTTCCCAATTTGGAAAGTCTGTCTTTGAATATTTTGCGAATGGATATTAAGTGGCGACCAGAGGCCTGTGGCGAGCAAGGAAATGTCTTCCGTTGAAAACTGGAGAGAAGCTTTCTGAGCAACTGCTTTGTGATGTGTGTATTCATCTCGTAGAGTTAAATCATTCTTTGGATTGAGCAGTTTGAAATCACTCTTTCTGTGGAACCTGAGAAAGGAAATTTGGGAACGCTCTTCAGAATATGCTGAAAAATAAATACCTTCCGATAAAAACCAGAAGGAAGCTTCCTGTGAAACTGCTCTGTGTCACATGAATTCCAGTTGCCCAGTTAAGCTTCATTTTTCATTGAGAGGTTTCCTAACACTGTTTATGTTTAGCGTACGTAGGGATATTTGGGAACACTTTGAGGCTTACGGTGACAAACGAAATATGTTCTGATAGGTACTGTAAAGAAACATTCCGAGGTGCTGCTTTGTGATGTGTGCATTCCACTCACAGTGTTATACCTCTCTTCTCATACAGCATCTAGGAAACCCTTTCTGTGAAACTGTTCTTAGATATGTGTATTCATCTCACATAGATAAATCTTTCTCTACATTTCGCAACTTGGAATCTCTGTCATGGATGAATCCGCGAAGGGATATTTGGGAGTACATTCAGGACTATGGTGAAAAAGGAAATATCTTCAGATAAAAACTGCAAAGAAGTTTTCTGTGAATCTGCTTTTTGCTGTGTTTATTCATCTCACATAGATGAAACTTTCTTTATTTTACACAGTTTGGAGACTCCGTCATGGATGAATCTGTGAAGGGATATTGGAAAGCGCATTCAGGCCTGTGGTGAAAAAGGAAATTTTTCCAGATAAAACTGGAGAGAAGCTTTCTGAGAAACTGCTTTGCGATGTGTGCATTCCACTCAGGGAGTTTTAACTCTTTTCCACAAGGCAGTGTATGAACACCATTCCTGTAAACCTGAAAAAGTGAATTTCGGAGCGCATTGAAGACTATGGCAAAAAGTGAAATATCCTCAATAAAACCCAGAAAGAAGCGTTCCAAAAACTGCTTTCTGATATGTGACTTCATTTCAGAGAGTTAAAGCTTACTCTACATTTCCCAGTTTGAAAACTCTGCTTTTGAGGAATCTGTGAATGGGTATTAAGTGGCACCCAGAGGATTGTGGTGAGCAAAGAAATCTCTTCCAATGAAAACTGGAGAGAAGCTTTCTCAGCAACTGCTTTGTGATGTGTGTATTCATCTCATAGAGTTAAAACATTCTTTGGATTGAGCAGTTTGAAATCACTATTTCTGTGGAATCTGAGGAAGGACATTTTGGAATTCTCTACAGAATATGGAGAAAGAAATATCCTCAGATAAAAATCAGAAGGAACATTTCTGTGAAACTGCTATGTGTCTTATGAATTCCTCTCGCGCAGTTAAGCTTTCTTTTTCATTGAGCAGTTTTCTAACATTGTTTATGTTTAGCATGCGAAGGGATATTCAGGAGCACTTTGAAGCTTACAGTGTAAACGGAAGTATGTTCAGATAGAAACTGGAGAGAAGCTTTCCGAGGAACAGTTTTGATGTGTGCATTAAAATCACAATGTTGTACCTTTCTTCTCATACAGCATTAGGGAAACCCTTTCGGTGAAACTGTTCTGTGATATGTGTATTCATCTCTCATAGATAAAACTTTCTTCACATGATGCAGCTTGGAAACTCTGTCATGGACAGATCCCCAAAAGGTGGTCCGGAAGCTCATTCAGGACTATGGTGAAAAAGCAAATGTCTTCAGTAAAAAACTGGAAAGAAGCTTTCTGTGAATCTGATTTTTGCTATGTTTATTCATCCCACAGGATAAAACATTCATTATATTACGCAGTTTCAAAAATCCATCATGAACGGATCCGCGAACGGACATTCGTGAGCATATTCAGGCCTATGTTGAAAAAGGAAATATCTTCAGATAAAAACTGGAAAGAAGCTTTCTGTAAATCTGCTTTTTGCTATGTTTATTCATCTCACATAGATAAAACCTTCCTTATATTATGCAGTTTGGAAACTCCGTTATGGACTGATCCACGAAGGGACATTCGGGAGCAATTAAGGCATATGGTGAAAAAGGAAATATCTTCAGATAAAAACTGAAGAAAAGCTTTCTGAGAAACTGCTTTGTGATGTCTGTATTCATGTCACAGAATTAAACCATTCTTTGGATTGAGAAGTTTGAAATCACTATTTCTGTGGAATCTGAGGAAGGACATTTGGGAATGCAGTTTAGAATATGGAGAAAGAAACATCCTCAGATAAAAACCAGAAGGAATCTTTCTGTGAAACTGCTATGTGTCGTGTGAATTCCTCTCACTCAGTTAAGCTTCTCACTCAGTTAACTCTGTTTATGTTTTGCGTGTGAAGGGATATTCGGGAGCGCTTTGCAGCTTACGGTGCAAAAGGAAATATATTCAGATAGAAACTGGAGAGAAACATTCCAAGGAACTGCTTTGTGACGTGTGCATTCCACTCACAGTGTTATACCTCTCATCTCATAGAGCTTCAGGAAAACACTTTTGGAGAAAAAGGTACCAAGGGATATCCGGGAGCATATTGATCCCTTTGGTGAAAAGGGAAATAGCCTCAGACAAAAACTGGAAACAAGCTTTCTGTGAAACTGCTCTGTGATATATGTATTCATCTCACATAGATAAAACTTTCTATACATTACTCAGCTTGTAAATTCTGTCATGGATGGATCTGCAAAGGGACATTCGGGAGCACATTCAGGACCATGGTAAGAGGAAATATCTTCAGATAAAAACTGGAGAGAAGCTTTCTGAGAAACTGCTTTGTGATGTGTGCTTTCCACTCAGTGAATCATACCTCTTTTCTCATTAGGCAGTGTTTGGACACTGTTCTTGTAATACCGAAAATGTGACATTTCTTGGTGCATTGAAGACTATGGCGAAAAGTGAAATATCCTCAGATAAAACCCAGAAAGAAGCATTCCACGAATCTGCTCTCTGATACGTGCATTCATTTTACAGTATTAAAGTTTACTCTACATTGTCCAGTTTGGAATCTTTGTCTTTGAGGAATCTGCTGAGGGATATTTAGTGATGCCCAGAGGCTCTCAGTGAGCAACGACATGTACCCTGATGAAAACTGGAGAGAAGCTTTCTGAGCAACTGCTTTGTGTATTCATCTATGAGATGTGTTTATTCATCTCATTGAGTTAAACCATTGTTTGGATTGAGCAGTTTGAAATCACTGTTTCTGTGGAATCTGAGGAAGTACATTTGGGGATGCTCTTTAGAACAAGAGAAAGAAATATCCTCATATAAAAACCAGAAGGAAGCTTTCTGTGAAACTGCTATGTGTCATGTGAATTCCTCTCACTCAGTTAAGCTTCTCTTTTCATTGAGCAGTTTTCTAACACTCTTTGTGTTTACCGTGCGAAGGGATATTCGGGAGCACATTGACGCTTACGGTGAAAAAGGAAATATGTTCAGATCGAAACTGGAGAGAAGCATTCTGAGGAATTGTTTGTGGTGGGTGAATTCCACTCACAGTGTTATCCCTCTCTTCTCATACATAATCATGAAACACTTTTGGAGAAAAAAGAATCAAGCTATATTCATTAGCATATTGACGCCAAAGGTGAAAACAGAAATAGCCTCAGACAAAAACTGGAAAGAAGTTTTCCATGAAACTGCTCTGCGATATGTGTAATCATCTCACATATATAAAGCTTTCTTTATATTACGCAGTTTGGAAACTGTCATGGACGGATCCACCAAGGGACATTTGGGTGCACATTCAGGACCATGGTGAAAAAGGAAATATCTTCAGATAAAAACTGGAAAGAAGCTTTCTTTGAATCTGCTTTTTGCTATGTTTATTCATCTCACATAGATAAAGCTTTCTTTACATTATGCAGCTTGGAAACTCCCACACGGATGGATCCACGAAGGGATATTTGGCATCACATTCAGGCCTATGGTGAAAAAGGAAATATGATCAGATAAAAAGTGGAGTGAAGCTTTCTGAGAAACAGCTTGGTGATGTGTACATTCCACTCAGGGAGTTATAACTTTCTTCTCATAAGGCACAGTTTGAACAGTGTTCCTGTAAAACTAAAAAAGTGATATTTGGACCACATTGAAGACTATGGCAAAAAGTGAAATATCCTCCAATAAAAAACAGAAAGAAGCATTCCAAGAAACTGCTCTCTGACATGTCCATTCTTTTCACAGCATTAAAACTTACTTTACATTTCCCAGTTTGAAAGTTGGTCTTTGAGGATTCTGATTAGGGATATTAAGTTTCAACCAGAGGCCTGTGTTGAGCAAGGAAAATTGGACAGAAGTTTTGGCACAACTCTTTGTGATGTTTGTATTCATCTCATAGAGTTAAATCATTCTTTGGATTGGGCAGTTTGAAATCACTGTTTCTGTGGAATCTGAGAAAGGACATTTGGGAGCGCTCTTTATAATGTCATGAGAAAGAAATTACCTCAGATAGAAACCAGAAGGAAGCTTTCTGTGAAACTGCTCTGTGTCACGTGAATTCCGCAGACACAGTTAAGCTTCTCTTTTCATTGAGCAGTATTATAACACTGTTTTTGTTTAGTCTGTGAAGAGACATTCGGGAGCGCTTTGAGGTTTATGGTGAAAAAGGAAATATCTTCAGATAGAAACTGGAGACAAGCTTTGTGAGGAGCTGCTTTGTGACGTGTGCATTCCACTCACAGAATTATACCTTTCTTCTCATAGAGGATTCCGGAATCCATTTGGAGAAAAAGGTACCAAGAGACATTCGGGAGTATAGGGACGGCTATGGTGTAAAAGGAAATATCCTCAGACAAAAACTGGAAAGAAGATTTCTGTGAAACTGCTCTGTGTTAGGTATATTAATTCATCTCACATAGTTAAAACTTTTCTTATATTACGCAGTTTGGAAACTCCGTCATGGACAGATCCACGAAGGGACATTCCGGAGCACATTCAGGCCTACAGTGAAAGAGGAGATATCTTCAGATAAAAACTGGATAGAAGCTTTCTGAGAAACTTCTTCATGATGTGTGAATTCCACTCAGGGAGTTTTACCTCTTTTCTCGTAAGGCAGTGTTTGAACACCTTTCCTGTAAAACTGAAAAAGTAATATTTCGGAGTGCATGGAAGACTATGGCGAAAAGTGAAGTATCCTGAAATAAAACACAGAAAGAAGTGTTCCAAGAAACTGTTTTCTGACATATACATTCATTTCAGACAGTTAAAGCTTACTCTACATTTTCCACTTTGGAAAGTGTGTCTTTCAGGATTCTGCAAAGGGATATTAAATGGCGACCGGAGGCCTGTGGCAAGCAGAAAATGTCTTCTGTTGAAAAGTGGAGAGAAGCTTTCTGAGCAACTGCTTTGTGATGTGTGTATTCATATCATAGAATTAAATCATTCTTTGGATTGAGCAGTTTGAAATCACTCTTAAGGCTCTTAAGAATATGTTGAAAAGGAAATACCGTCCCATAAAAACCAGAAGGAAACTTTCTGTGAAACTGTTCTGTATCATGTGAATTCCACTCTCAGTTAAGCTTCTGTTTTCATTGGGTAGTATTCTAACACTGTTTTAGTTTAGTCAGCTAAGGGATACTCGGGAGCCCTTTGAGGCTTATGGTGAAAAAGGAAATATCTTCATATAGAAAGTGGAGAGAAGATTTCCGAGGAGCTGCTTACTCTACGTTGCCCAGTTTGGAAAGTCTGTCTTTGAGGAATATGTGAAGGGATGTTAAGTACTGCCTGGAGGCTTGTGGTGAGCAAGGAAACGACTTCCATTGAGAACTGGAGAGAAACTTTCTGAGCAACTACTTTGGGATGTGTATATTCGTCTCATATAGTTAAACCATTCTTTGGATTCAGCAGTTTGAAATCACTGTTTTTGTGGAATCTGAGTAAGGACATTTTGGAACATTCCTTAGAATACGGAGAAAGAAATATCCTCAGGTAAAATCCAGAAGGAAGCTTTCTGTGAAACTGCTCTGTGTCATCTTAATACCCCTCCCTCAGTAAGCTTCTCTTTTCACTAAGCAGTTTTCTAATCCTGTTTATGTTTAGCATGTGAAGGGATATGCGGGAGTACTTTGAGACTTACGGTGAAACAGGAAATATCTTCAGATAGAAACTGGAGAGAAGCTTTCCAGGCAGTTGCTTTTTGACGTGTGCATTCCACTCACAGAGTTATAAGTTTTTCTCATAGAGGATTATGAACTCCCTTTTGGAGAAAAAACTACCAAGGGACATTCACCATATGGGGGCTACGATGAAAAAGGAAATATTCTCAGGCAAAAACTGAAAGGAAGCTTTCTGTGTAAAGGTTTTGTGATAGATATGTATATGCAGCTCACATAGATAAAACTTTCTTTACGTTATGCAGCTTGGACACTCCGTCATGGATGGATCCGCGAAGGGATATTCCATATCACATTCGGGCCTATGGTGAAAAAGGAAATATCATCAGATAAAAACTGGAGAGAAGTTTTCTGAGAAACTGCTTGGTGATGTGTGCATTCCACTCAGGGAGTTATACCTTTTTTCTCATTAGGCACAGTTTGAACACTGTTCCTGGGAAAGCAAAAAAGTGATATTACAGAGCGCATTGAACACAATGGCCAAAGTGAAATATCCTCAAATAAAACCCAGAAAGAAGTGTTCCAAGAAACTGTTCTCTGATATGTGCATTCACTTCACAGAGTTAAAGCTTACTCTATGTTGCCCAGTTTGTAAACTCTCTCTTTGAGGAATCTGTGAAGGGGTATTAAGTGGCGCCCGGAGGCTTGTGGTGAGCAAGGAAACAACTTCCAATGAAAACTGGAGAGAAGTTAATGAGCAACTGCTTTGTGATGTATTTATTCATCTCATAGAGTTAAACCATTCTTTGGATCGAGCACTTTGAAATCACTGTTTTTGTGGAATCTGAGGATGGACATTTGGGAACGCTCCTTAGAATATGGAGGAGGAAATATCCTCAGGTAAAATTGAGAAGGAAGCTTTCTGTGAAACTGCTCTGTGTCATCTTAATTCCTCTCACTCACTTAAGCCTCTCTTTTCATTGAGTGGTTTTCTAACACTGTTTATATTTAGCGTGTGAAGGGACATTCGGGAGCGTTTTGAGGCTTATGGTGAAAAAGGAAATATGTTCCGACCGAAACTAGAGAGAAGCTTTCCGAGGAATTACTCTGTGACGTGTGCATTCCACTCACAGTGTTATACCTCTCTTCTAATACAGCATCGGGGAAACTCTTTTGGAGAAATAGGTATGAAGGGATAGTGGGGAGAATATTGACGCCTATGATGAAAAGGGAAATAGCCTCAGGCAAAAACTGGAAATTATTTTTCTGTGAAATTGTTTGGTGATATGTGTATTCATGTTACATAGTTAAAGCTTTCTTTACATTACGCAGCTTGGAAACTCTGTCATGGACGGATCCATGAAGGGATATTTGGGAGCACATTCAGGACTATGGTGAAAAAGGAAATATATTCAAATAAAAATTGGAAAGAAGCTTTTTTGAAGCTGCTTTTTGCTATGTTTATTCCTCTCACTTGGATAAATCCTTTTTTTGCATTACGCAGCTTGCACACTCTGTCATGGACGGATCCATGAAGGGCATTCATGAGCACATTCAGCACTATGGTGAAAAGGGAAATATCTTCAGATAAAAACCAGAAGGAAGCTTTCTGTGAAACTGCTCTGTGTTGTGTGAATTCCGCTACACAGTTAAGCTTCTATTTACATTGAGCTGTATTCTGATACTGCTTATGTTTAGAGTGTGAAGGGATTTTCAGGAGCACTTTGAGGCTTACGGTGAAAAAGGAAATATGTTCAGATAGAAACTGGAGAGAAGCTTTCTGAGGAACTGCTTTGTGACGTGTGCATTCCACTTACAGTGCTATACCTCTCTTCTCACACAGCATCAGGGAAACCCCTTTGGAGAAAAATTTACCAACGGATATCCGGGAGCATGTTGATTCCTCCTGTGAAAAGGGAAATAGCCTCAGATAAAAACAGGAAAGAAGCATTCTGTGAAACAGCTCTGTGATATATGTATTCACCTCACATAGATAAAGCTTCCTTTATAGTATGCAGCTTGGAAACTCTGACATCGAAGGACCACGGAGGTACATTTGGGAGCACATTCATGACTATGGTGAAAAAGGAAATATTTTCAGATGAAAACTGGAAAGAAGCTTTCCATGAATCTGCTTTTTGCTGTGCTTATTCATCTCACACAGATAAAGCTTTCTTTACATTATGCAGCTTGGTAACTCTGTCGTGGACGGAACCCTGAAGGGACATTTGGGAACACATTCAGGACTCTGGTGAAAATGGAAATATCTTCAGGTAAAAACTGGAGAGAAGCTTTGAGAGAAACTGCTTGGTGATGTGTGCCTTTCACTCAGGGAGTTATACCTCTTTTCTCATAAGGTAGTGTTTGAACATTGTTCCTGTAAAATCAAAAAAGTGAATTTCGGAGTGCATTGAAGACTATGGAGAAAAGTGAAATATCCTCAAATAAAACCCAGCAAGAAGCATTCCAAGAAACTGCTGTCTGACATGTGCATTCATTTCAGAGAGTTAAAGCTTACTCTACATTTCCCAGTTTGGAAAGTCTGTCTTTGAGGATTCTGCGAAGGGATATTAAGTGGTGACCGTGAGGGCTTGTGGCGAGCAAGGAAATGTCTTCCGTTGAAAACTGGAGAGAAACTTTCTGAGCAACTGCTTTGTGATGTGTGTATTCATCACATAGAGTTAAATCATTCTTGTGCCTATGGTGAAAAAGGAAATATCATCTGATAAAAACTGGAGAGAAGCTTTCTGAGAAAATGCTTGAATGTTTGTATTCATCTCATAGAGTTAAATCATTTTTTGGATTGAGCAGTTTGCAATCACTGTTTCTGTGGAACCTGAGAAAGGACATTTGGGAACACTCTTTAGAATATCCTGAAAAAGTAATCACCTCAGATAGAGACCAGAAGGAAGCTTTTGGTGAAACTGCTCTGTGTCACGTGAATTTTGTTCACACAGTTAAGCTTCTCTTTTCATTGAGCAGTATTCTAACACTGTTTTTGTTTAGTCTGAGAAGTGATATTCAGGAGCACTTTGAGGCTTATGGTGAAAAAGGAAATATCCTCAGATAGAAACTGGAGAGAAGCTTTCCATGGAGCTGCTTGTGATGTGTGCATTCCACTCACAGAATTATACCTTTCTTCTCATAAAAGATTGGGGAATCCCTTTTGGGGAAAAAGCTACCCAGTGACATTCGGGAGTATAGGGACGGCTATGGTGAAAAAGGAAATATCCTCAGACAACAACTGGAAAGAAGCTTTCTGTGAAACGGGTTTGTGATAGATATGTTTATTCATCTCACATAGATAAAACTTTCCTTCTATTATGCAGTTTGGAAATGTTGTCATGGACGGATTCGTGAAGGGACCTTTGGGAGCACATTCAGGCTTATGGTGGAAAAGGAGATATCTTCGGATAAAAATTAGATAGAGGCTTTGTGAGAATCTGCTTTGTGATGTGTGCCTTCCACTCAGGGAGTTATACTTCTTTTCTCAAAAGGCAGTGTTTGAAAATTGTTCCTATAAAACCAAAAAAGTAATATTTCGGAGCGCATGGAAGACTATAGTGAAAAATGAAATGTTGTGAAATAAAACTGGGAAACAAGCATTCCAAGAAACTGCTATCTGACATGTACATTCATTTCAGAATGTAATGCTTACTCTATATTTCCCAGGTTGGAAAGTCTGTCTTTGAGGATTCTGTAAATGGATATTAAGTGGCGACTGGAGGCCTCTGGTGAGCAAGGAAATGTCTTCCGTTGAAAACTAGAGAGAAGCTATCTGAGCAACTGCTTTGTGATGTGTGTATTCATCTCATAGAGTTAAATCATTCTTTGGATTGAGCAGTTTGAAATCACTCTTTCTGTGGAATCTGAGAAAGGACATTTGGGAACACTCTTAAGAATGTGCTGAAAAAGAAATACCCTCCGATAAAAACCAGAAGGAAGCTTTCTTTGAAACTGCTCTGTTTCATGTGAAATCACTCGCGAAGTTAAGTTTCTGTTTTCATTGAGCAGTATTCTAACACTGTCTTAGTTTAGTCAACTAAGGGATACTCGGGAGCACTTTGAGGCTTATGGTGAAAATGGAAATATCTTCAGATAGAAACTGGAGAGTAGGTTTCTGAGGAGCTGCGTTGTGACGCGTGCATTACACTCACAGAGTTACACTTTTCTTTTCATAGAGGATAGGGGAATCCCTTTAGGAGAAAAAACTACCAAGGAACATTCGTGAATATATGGACGGCTATGGTGAAAAAGGAAATATCCTCAGACAAAAACTGGAAAGAAACTTTCCGTGAAACTGTTTCATGACAGATATGTTTACTCATCTGACATAGATAAAACTTTCTTTCTATTATGCAGTTTTCAAACGCCATCATAGAAGTATTTGCGAAGGGACATTCAGGAGAACATTCAGAAATATGGTGAAAAAGGAGATATGTTCAGATAAAAACTGGATAGAAGCTTTCTAAGAAAGTGCTTTATGATGTGTGCATTTCACTCAGGGAGTTATACCCCTTTTCTCATAAGGCAGTGTTTTAACACTGTTCCTGTAAACCGAAAAAGTAATATTTCTGAGTACATGGAAGACTATGGCGAAAAGTGAAATATCCTGAAATAAAACCCAGATAGAAACACTCCAAGAAACTCCTTTCTGACATGTGCATTCATTTCAGAGAGTTAAAGCTTACTCTACATTTCCCAGTTTGGAAAGTCTGTCTCTGAGGATTCTGTGAAGGGATATTAAGTGGTGAATGCAGGCCTGTGGCGAGAAAGGAAATGGCTTTCATTGAAAACTGGAGAGAAGCTTTCTGAGCAACTGCTTTGTGATGTGTGTATTCATCTCATAGAGTTAAATCATTCTTTGGACTCAGCAGTCTGAAATCACTCTTACTGTGGAACCTGAGAAAGGACATTTGGGAACGCTCTTAAGAATATGCTGAAAAAGAAATACCCTCCTATAAAAACCAGAAGGAAGCTTTCTGTGAAACTGCTCTCTGTCATGTTAATTCCACTCACACAGTTAAGCTTCTATTTTAATTGAGCAGTATTCTAACATTGTTTTAGTTTAGTCAGATAAGGGGTACTCGAGAGTGCTTCGAGGATTATGGTGAAATGGAAATATCTTCAGATAGAAACTGGAGAGAAGCTTTCTGAGGAGCTGCTTTTTGCCGTGTGCATTCCATTCACAGAGTTACACTTTTCTTCTAATAGAGGATTGGGGAAACCTTTTTGGAGAAAAAGCTACCAGGGGATATTTGCGAATATGTGGACATTTATGGTGAAAAAGGAAATATCCTCAGACAAAAACTGGAAAGAAAGTTTCTGTGAAACTGCTTTGTGATAGATATGTTTATTCATCTCACATAGGTAAAACTTTCTTTCTATTACACAGTTTTGAAACTCCGTCATGGACGGATTCACGAAGGGACATTCGGGAGCACATTCAGGCCAATGGTTAAATAGGAAATTATTTCAGATAAAAATTGGAGAGGAGCTTTCTCAGAAACTGCTTTGTGATGTGTGCATTCCACTCAGGGAGTTATACCTCTTTTTTCATAAGGCAGTGTTTGAACGCTGTTCCTGTAAAACCGAAAAAGTGATATTATGGAGTGCATTGAACACTATGGCGAAAAGTGAAGTATCCTCAAATAAAACCCAGAAGGAAGCGTTCCAAGAAACTACTTTCTGATATGTGCATTCACTGCACAGAGTTAAAGCTTACTCTACGTTGCTCAGTTTGGAAATTCTCTCTTTGAGGATTCTGTGAAGGGATATTAAGTGGCGCCCGGAGGCTTGTGGTGAGCAAGGAAACGTCTTCCGATGAAAACTAGAGAGAAGTTTCTGAGCAACTACTTTGTGATGTGTGTATTCATCTCATAGAGTTAAAACATTCTTTGGATTGAGCACATTGAAATCACTGTTTTTGTGAAATCTGACGGTGGATATTTGGGAACGCTTCTTAGAATATGGAGGAGGAAATACCCTCAGGTAAAATCCAGGAGGAAGCTTTCTCTGAAACTGCTCTGTGTCATGTTAATTCCTCTCACTCAATTGAGCCTCTCTTTTCATTGAGCAGTTTTCTAACCCTGTTTATGTGAAGCATGTGAGGGATTATTCGGGAGTGCTTTGAGGCTTATGGTGAAAAAGGAAATATGTTCCGACCGAAACTGGAGAGAAGATTTCCGAGGATCTGCTTTGTGACGTGTGCATTCCACTCACAGTTTTATACCTCTCTACTCATACAGCATCAGGGAAACCCTTTTGGAGAAAAAGGTACCAAGTGGTATTCGGGAGCATGTTGGTGCCTGTGGTAAAAAGGAAAGAAGCCTCAGAAAAAACTGGAAAGAAGCTTTCTATGAAACTGCTCTGTGATATATGTATTCATCTCACATGGATAAAGCTTTCTTTACACTACACAGCCAGGAAACTCTGTCATAGACAGATCCACGAAGGGACATTCGGGATCACATTCAGGACTATGGTGAAAAAGAAATATCTTCAGATAAAAACTGGAAAGAAACTTTCTGTGAATCTGCTTTTTGCTATGTTTATTCATCTCATGTAGATAAAGCTTTGTTTACATTACTCAGCTTGGAAACTCCCTCATGGATGGATCCGCGAAGGGGTTTTCGGGATTACATTTGGGCCTATGTTGATAAAGGAAATATCGTCCAATAAACCTGGAAAGAAGCTTTCTGAGAAACTGCTGGTGATGTGTGCGTTCCATTCACACAATTAAACCTTTCTTCTCATAGAGGATTGGGGAATCTCTCTTGGAGAAATAACTACCAGGGGATATTTAGGAGTATATGGACGGTCATGGTGAAAAAGGAAATATCCTCAGACAAAAACTGGAAAGAAGATTTCAGTGAAACTGCTTTGTGATAGATACATTTATTCTTCTCACATAGATAAAAGTTTCCTTTTATTATGCAGTTTGGAAACTCCGTCATGGACGGATTCGTGAAGGGACATTCAGGAGCACATTCTGGTCTATGATGAAATAAGAAATATCTTCAAATAAAAACTGGAGAGAAGTTTTCTGAGAAACTGCTTTGTGACATGTGCATTCCACTCAGGGAGTTATATCTCCTTTCTCATAAGGCAATGTTTGAGCACTGTTCTGTAAAACCAAAAAGTGATATTTCGGAGTGCATTGAAGACTATTGCGAAAAGTGAAATGCCCTCAAATAAAACCCTGAAAGAAGCGTTCCAAGAAGTTGCTCTCTGATATGTGCATTCATTTCTCAGAGTTAAAGCTTACTCTACATTGCCCAGTTGGAAAACTCTGTATTTGAAGAATCTGGGAAGGGATATTAAGTGGCGCCTGGGGGCTTGTGGTGAGCAAGGAAACGTCTTCTGATGAAAACTTGAGAGAAGCTTTCTGAGCAACTGCTTTGTGATGTTTGCATTCGTCTCATAGACTTAAACCGTTCTTTGGATTGAGGAGATTGAAAGCAGTTTTTGTGGAATCTGAGGAAGGACATTTGGGAACGTTTCTTGGAATATGGAGAAATAAATATCCTCATGTAAAATCCAGAAGGAAGCTTTCTGTGAAACTGCATTGTGTCGTCTTAATTCCTCTTGCTCAGTTAAACCTCTGTTTTCATTGAGCAGTTTTCTACCCTGTTTATGTTTAGCATGTGAAGGGATATTGGGGAGTTCTTTGAGGCGTACGGTGAAAAAGGAAGTATGTTCAGACCTAAACTGGAGAGAAGCTGTCTGAGGAACTAGTTTGTGACGTGTACATTCCACTCACAGTTTTACACCTTTCTTCTCATACAGCATCGATCTTCTGCTGAAAACTGGAGAGAAGCTTTGTGAGCAACTGCTTTGTGATGTGTGTATTCGTCTCATAGAGTTAAACCATTCTTTGGATTGAGCAGTTTGAAATCACTGTTTCTGTTAAATCTGAGGAAGGATACTTGGGAACACTCTTTAGAATAAGGGGAAACATTTTTTAGAAAAAGGCACCAAGGGATATATGGGGGTGTATTGACGCCTACGGTGAAAAGGGAAATAGCCTCAGACAATAACTGGAAAGAAGCTTTCTGTTAAACTGCTTTGTGATATGAGTATTCATGTCACATAGATAAAGGTTTCATTACATTATGTAGCTTGGAAACTCTGTCAAAGACGGATCCACAAAGGGACTTATGGGATCACATTCAGGAATGTGGTGAAAAAGGAAATAACTCAGGATAGAAACTGGAAAGAAGCTTTCTGTTAATCTGCTTTTTGCTGTGTTTAATCATCTAACATAGATAAAGCTTTCTTTATATTACTCAGCTTGGAAACTCTGTCATGGTTGGATCCGCGATGGGATATTCGGGATCACATTCAGGACTATGGTGTAAAAGGAAATAACTTCAGATAAAAACTGGAGAGAAGCTTTCTGAGAAACTGCTTTGTGATGTGTGCATTCATATCGTAGAGTAAAATCACTCTTTGGATTGAGCAGTTTGAAATCACTGTTTCTATGGAAAGTGAGAAAGGATATTTGGGAACGCCCTTTGGAATATGGTGAACAAGAAATACCCTCAGGTAAAAACCAGAAGGAAGCCTTCTGTGAAACTGATCTTTGTCGTGTGAATTCCACTCACACTGTTAAGCTTCTCTTTTCATTGAGCAGTACTCTAACACTGTTTTTGTTTAGTCTGCGAAGGGATATTCAGGAGCGCTTTGAGGCTTACGGTGAAAAAGGAAATATCTTCAGAGAGAAACTGGAGAGAAGCTTTCCGAGGATCTGCCTTGTGACGTGTGCATTCCACTCCCAGAATTATACCTTTCTTCTCATAGAGGATTGGGGAATCCCTTTTGGAGAAAAGGCTATCAAGTGACATTCAGGAGTACAGGGACAGCTATGGTGAAAAAGGAAATATCCTCAGATAAAAACTGGAAAGAAAATTTCTGTGAAACTGCTTTGTGATAGATATGTTTATTCATCTCACATAGGTAAAACTTTCCTTATATTATGAAGTTTGGAAACTCCATCATGGACGGATCCATGAATGGACATTCGGGAGCACATTCAGGTCTATGGTGAAAAAGGAAATATCTTGAGATAATAAATGGAGAGAAGTTTTCTGAGAAACTGCATTGTGATGTGTGCATTCCACTATGGGAACTACACCTCTTTTCTCCTAAGAGGTGTTTGAACACTGTTCCTGTAAAGCAGACAATGTGACATTGAAGTACATTGAAGACTATGGCAAAAAGTGAAATATCCTCAAATAAAACCCAGAAAGAAGCGTTCCAAGAAACTGCTCTCTGACATGTGTATTCATTTCACAGAGTTAAAGCTTTCTCTACTTTGCCCAGTTTGGAAATTCTGTCTTTCACGAATCGGTGAAGGGATATTAAGCGGCGCCCGGAGGCCTGTGATGAGCAATGAAATGTCTTCCCATGAAAACTAGAGAGAAGCTTTCTGAGCACTGCTTTTGATGTGTGTATTCATCTCATTGTGTAAAACCATTCTTTGGATGGAGCAGTTTGAAACCACTGCTTCTATGAAAACTGATTAAGGACATTTGGGAATGCTTTTTAGAATGTAGATAAAGAACTATCATCAGATAAATCCAAAAGAAAGTTTTCTGTGAAACTGCTAGGTGGCGTGTGAATTGCCCTCACTCTGTTAAGCTTCTCTTTTCATTGAGCAGTCTTCTAACACTGTTTATGTTTAGCGTGTGAAGGCATATTCGGGAGTGCTTTGAAACTTACAGTGAAAAAGGAAATATGTTCAGATAGAAACTAGAGACAAACTTTCCAAGAAACTACTTTGTGACGTGTGCATTCCACTCACAGAGTTATACCTTACTTCTCATAGAGTATTGGGAAATCCCTTTTGGAGAAAAAGCTACCAAGGGGCATTCAGGAGCATATGCATGGGTATGGTGAAAAAGGATATGTCCTCAGACAAATACTGGAAAAAAGCTTTCTGTGAAACTGCTTTGTGATAGATATATTTATTCATCACACATAGGTAAAACGTTCTTTATATTACACAGTTTGGAAACTCTGTCATGGACTTATCCATGAAGGGACATTCGGGAGAACATTCAGGTCTACGTTGAAAAAGGAAATATCTTCAGATAAAAAATGGAGAGAAGTTTTCTGAGAAATTGCTTTGTGATGTGTGCCTTCCACTCAGGGAGTTATACCTCTTTTCTCATAAAGCAGTGTTTGAACACTGTTCCTGTAAAACCGAAAAAGTGATATTTTGGAACACATTGAAGACTATGGCGAAAAGTGAAATATCCTCAAATAAAACCCAGAAAGAAGCGTTCCAAGAAACTGCTCTCTGATATGTGAATTCATTTCAGAGAGTTAAAGCTTACTCTACATTGCCAGTTTGAAAACTCTGTCTTTGAGGAATCTGTGAATGGGTATTAAGTGTCATCCGGAGGACTGTGGTGAGCAAGGAAATGTCTTTTGATGAAAACTGGAGAGAAACTTTCTGAGCAACTGCTTTGTGATATGTGTATTCATCTCATGGAGTTAAAGCATTCTTTGGATTGAGCACTTTGAAATCACTATTTCAGTGGAATCTCTGGGAGGACATTTTGGAATGCTCTATAGAATATGGAGAAAGAAATATCCTCAGATAAAAACCAGAAGGATCCTTTCGGTGGAACTGCTATGTGTCTTGTGAATTCCTCTCATGCCGTTAAGCTTCTTTTCATTGAGCAGTTTTCTAACACTGTTTATGTTTAGCGTGCTAAGGGATATTCAGGAGCGCTTTGAAGCTTACGGTGAAAACAGAAGTATGTTCAGATAGAAACTGGACAGAAGCTTTCAGAGGAACAGCTTTTGATGTGTGTATTCCACTCACAGTGTTGTACCTCTTTCCATACAACATTGGGAAAACCCTTTTGGTGAAACTGTTCTGTGATATGTGCATTCATCTCACAAAGATAAAATTTTCTTCACATAACACATCTTGGAAACTCTGTCATGGACGGATTCCCAAAGGGTGGTTCGGGAGTACATTCAGTACAATGGTGAAAAAGCAAATATCTTCAGAAAAAAACTAGAAAGAAGTTTTCTGTGAATCTGCATGTTGCTATGTTTATTCATCCCACACAGATAAAACATTCCTTATATTACACAGTTTCAAAACTCTGTCATGAACGGATACGCAAATGGACATTCATAAGCACGTTCAGGTCTATGTTGAAAAAGGAAATATCTTCTGTTGAAAACTGGAGAGAAGCTTTGTGAGCAACTGATTTGTGATGTGTGTATTCATCTCATAGAGTTAAACCATTCTTTGGATTGAGCAGTTTGAAATCACTGTTTCTGTTAAATCTGAGGAAGGATACTTGGGAACGCTCTTTAGTATAAGGAGAAAGAAACATCCTCAGATAAAAACCAGAAGGAAGCTTTCTGTGAAATTGCTATGTGTCGTGTGAATTCATCTCACTGAGTTAAGCTTCTCTTTCATTCAACAGTTTTCTAACACTGTTTATGCTTAGCATGTGAAGGCATATTCGAGAGCGCTTTGAGGCTTATGGTGAAAAAGGAAATATGTTCAGATAGACACCAAAGAGAAGCTTCCGAGGAACTGCTTTGTGACAGGTACATTTCACTCACAGAGTTATACCTTTCTTTCCATAGAGGATTTGAGAATCCCTTTTGGAGAAAAAGCTACCAAAGGACATTCGGGAGTATATGTATGGCTATTGTGAAAAAGGAAATATACTCAGAGAAAAACTGGAAAGAAGCTTTCTGTGAAACTGCTTTGTGATATATACATTTATTCATCTCACATAGATAAAACTTTCTTTAGATTACGCAGTTTGGAAACTCTGTCATGGAGATCTGCGAAGGGAAATTCAGGAGCACATTCAGGCCTATGGTGAAAAAGGAAATATCTTCAGATAAACACTGGAGAGAGGCTTTCGGAGAAACTTCTTTGTGATGTGTGTATTTTCCTCAGGGAGTTATACCTCTTTATCATAAGGCAGTGTATGAACACCATTCCTGTAAAACCAAAAAAGTGATATTTTGGAGCGCATTGAAGACTATGGCGAAAAGTGAAATATCCTCAAATAAAACCCAGAAAGAAGCATTCCAAGAAACTGTTCTCTGACATGTGCATTCATTACAGAGAGTTAAAGCTTACTCTACATTTCCCAGTTTGGAAAGTCTGTCTTTGAAGAATCTGTGAAGGGATATGAAGTGGCGCCCGGAGGTCTGTGGTGAGTAAGGAAATGTCTTCTGTTGAAAACGGGAGAGAAGCTTTCTGAGCAACTTCTGAGTGATGTGTGTATTCACCTCATGGAGTTAAATCATTCTTTCGATACAGTAGTTTGAAATCCCTATTTCTGTGGAATCTGTGAAAGGACATTTGGGAATGCTCTTTAGAATATGCTGAAAAAGAAATACCCTCCGATAAAAACAAGAAGAAAGTTTTCTGTGAAACTACTCTGTGTCACACGAATTCTGCTTGCACCGTTAAGCTTCTCTTCTCATTGAGCAGTATTCTAACACTGTTTTTGTTTAGTCTGCGAAGGGATATTCGGGAGTGTTTTGAGGTTTATGGTGAAAAAGGAAATATCTTCAGACAGAAACTGGAGAGAAGCTTTCCGAGGAGCTGTTTTGTGACGTGGGCATTCCACTCACAGAGCTAAATCTTTCTTTTCATGGAGGATTGGGGAATCTCTTTCGGAGAAAAAGCTACCGGGGGACATTCGGGAGTATAGGGACGGCTATGATGAAAAAGGAAATATACTCAGACAAAAACTGGAAACAAGATTTCTGTGAAACAGCTTTGTGATAGATATGTTTATTCATCTCACATAGATAAAACTTTCAACATTCCTTATATTATGCCATTTGGAAACTCCGTCATGGACGGATCCGAGAAGGGATATTCCAGAGCACATTCAGGCCTACGGTGAAAAAGGAGATATCTTCAGATAAAAACTGGAGAGAAGCTTTCTGAGAAACTTCTTTGTGATGTGTGCATTCCACTCAGGGAGCTGTACCTGTTTTCTCATAAGTCAGTGTTTGAACACTGTTCCTGTAAAACCGAAAAAGTCCTATTTTGGAGTGCATGGAAGACTCTGGCGAAAAGTGAAATATCCTGAAATAAAACCCAGAAGGAAGCATTCCAAGAAACTGCTCTCTGACATGTGCATTCATTTCAGAGAGTTAAAACTTACTCTACATTTCCCACTTTGGAAAGTCTGTCTTTAAGGATTCTGCGAAGGGATATTAAGTGGCTCCCGGAGAACAGTGGTGAGAAAGGAAATGTCTTTTGTTGAAAACTGGAGAGAAGCTTTTTGAACAGCTGCTCTGTGATGCGTGTATTATTCTCATACAGTTAAATCATTCTTTGGATTGAAGAGTTTGAAATCACTGTTTCTGTGGAACTTGAGAAAGGAATTTTGGGAACGCTCTTTAGAATATGCTGAAAAAGAAATACCCTCAGATAAAAAACAAAAGGAAGCTTTCTGTGAGACTACTCTGAGTCGTGTGAATTCCACTCACACAGTTCAACTTGTCTTCCCATTGAGCAGTATTCTAACACTGTGTTTAGTCTGCGAAGGGATATTTGGGAGCGCTATGAGGCTTAAGGTGAAAACAGAAATATCTTCAGATAGAAACTGGAGAGAAGCTTTCAGAGGAGCTGATTTGTGATGTATGCATTTCACTGACAGAGGTATACCTTTCTATTCATAGAGGATTTGGGAATCCCTTTTGGAGAAAAAGCTACCAAGGGACATTCAGGAGTATATGTATGGTTATTGTGAAAAAGGAAATATCCTCAGAGAAAAACTGGAAAGAAGTTTTCTGTGATACAGCTTTGTGATATATATATATTTATTCATTTCTCATAGATAAAACTTTCTTTAGATTACGCAGTTTGGAATCTCCATCATGGATGGATCTGCGAAGGGAAATTCAGGAGCATATTCAATCCTATGGTGAAAAAGGAAGTATCTTCAGATAAAAACTGGAGATAGGATTTCTAAGAAACTGCTTTGTGATGTGTGCATTCCCCTCAGGGAGTTATACCTGTTTTCCATAAGGCTGTGTGTGAATACCATTCCTGTAAAACCGAAATAGTAATATTTTGGAGCGCATTGAAGACTATGGCGAAAAGTGAAATATCCTCAAATAAAACCCAGAAAGAAGCGTTCCAAGAAACTACTCTCTGATATTTGCATTCATTTCACAGAGTCAAAGCTTTCTCTGCATTGTCCAGTTTGGACCCTCTGTCTTTGAGGAATCTGCGAAGGGATATTAGGTGGCGCCCGGAGGTCTGTGGTGAGCAAGGAAATGTCTTCCCTTGAAAACTGGAGAGAAGTTTGTGATGTGTGTATTCATTTCATAGAGTTAAATCTGGTCTTTGAGGAATCTGCGAAGGGATATTAGGTGGCGCCCGGAGGTCTGTGGTGAGCAAGGAAATGTCTTCCCTTGAAAACTGGAGAGAAGCTTTCTGAGCAACTGCTTTGAGATGTGTGTATTCGTCTCATGGAGTTAAATCATTCTTTGGATAAAGCAGTTGGAAATCCCTGTTTCTATGGAATCTGTGAAAGGACATTTGGGAACCCTCTTTAGAATATGCTGAAAATGAAATACCCTCAGATAAGAACCAGAAGTAAGCTTCCTGTGAAACTGCTCTGGATTGTGTGAATTCTGCTCGCACTGTTAAACTTCCTTTTTCATTGAATTGTATTGTACCATTGTGTTTGTTTAGTCTGCGAAGGGATACTCGATAGCCCTTTGTGGTTTATGGTGAAAATGGAAATACCTTCAGATAGAAACTGGAGAGAAGGTTTCTGAGTCGGTGCTTTGTGACGTGGGCATTCTACTCACCAAGTTAAACCTTTATTTTCATGGAGGATTAGGGAATCCCATTTGGAGAAAAGGCTACCAGGGAACATTCGGGAGTATATGGACGGCTACGGTGATAAAGGGAATATACTCAGACAAAAACTGGAAAGAAGATTTCTGTGAAACTGCTTTGTTATAGATATGTTTATGCATCTCACATAGATAAAATTTTCAACTTTCCTTATATTATGCCATTTGGAAACTCCGTCATGGACGGATCTGAGAGGACATTCCAGAGCACATTCAGGCCTACGGTGAAAAAGGAGCTACCTTCAAATAAAAACTGGAGAGAAGCTTTCTGAGAAACTTCTTTGTGATGTGTGCATTCCACTCAGGGAGTTGTACCTGTTTTCTCATAAGTCAGTGTTTGAACACTGTTCCTGTAAAACCAAAAAAGTCATATTTCGGAGCGCATGAAGACTATGGCAAAAAGTGAAATAACCTGAAATAAAACCCAGAAAGAAGCATTCCAAGAAACTGCTCTCTGACATGTGCATTCATTTCAGAGAGTTAAAACTTACTCTACATTTCTCACTTTGGAAAGTCTGTCTTTAAGGATTGTGCAAAGGGATATTAAGTGGCTCCCGGAGAACAGTGGTGAGAAAGGAAATGTCTTTTGTTGAAAACTGGAGAGAAGCTTTTTGAGCAGCAGCTCAAAAGAAGATTTCTGTGAAACAGCTTTGTGATAGATATATTTATTCATCTCACATAGATAAAACTTTCTTTATATTATGCAATTTGGAAACTCCGTCATGGATGGTTCTGCGAAGGGACATTCCAGAGTACATTCAGGCCTACGGTGCAAAAGGAAATCTCTTCAGATAAAAACTGAAGAGAAGCTTTCTGAGAAACTGCTTTGTAACGTGTGCATTCCACTCACAGTGTTATATCTCTCTTCTCATACATCATTGGTTAAACCCTTTTGGAGAAAAAGGTACCAAGTGATATTTGGGAGCATATTGCCGTATATGTAGAAAAGGGAAATAGCGTCAGACAAAAATTGGAAAGAAGCTTTCTGTGAAACTGCTCTGTGATATTTGTATTCATCTCACATAGATAAAACTTTCCTTACATTATGCTGCTTCGAAACTCGGTCATGGACGGATCCGTGAAGGGACATTTGGGAGCACATTCAGGACTATGGTGAAAAAGGAAATATCTTCAGATAGAAACTGGAAAGAAGGTTTCTGTGGATCTGCTTTTTGCAATGTTCATTCATCTCACATAGATAAAGCTTTCTTTACCTTATGCATCTTGAAAACACTGTCATGGATGGATTGGCGAAGGGACTTTTGGGAGCACATTTAACATTATGGGGAAAATCAAAATATCTTCAACCAAAAACCGGAAAGAAGATTTCTGAGAAACTGCTTTGTGATGTGTGCATTCCACTCAGGGAGTTATACCTCTTTTCTGATAAGGCAGTATTTAAACACTGTTCCTGTAAACCGAAAAAGTGATATTTTAGAGCGCATTGAAGACTACGGCCAAAAGTGAAATATCCTCACATAAAACCCAGAAATAACCATTCCAAGAAACTGCTCTCTGATATGTGTATTCATGTCACAGAGTTAAAACTTACTCTACATTGCCCAGTTTGGAAACTCCATCTTTGAGGAATCTGCGAAGGGATATTAAGTTGCGCCCTGAGGCCTGTGTTGAGCAAGGAAATGCCTTCCATTGAAAACTGGAGAGAAGCTTTCTGAGCAGCTGCTTTGTGATGTGTGGATTCATCTTGTAGGGGTAAATCATTCTTTGGATTGAGCAGTTTGAAATCACTGTTTCTGTGGGACCTGAGAAAGGAAATTTGTGAACGCTCTTTAGAATATGCTGAAAAAGACATACCTTCAGATAAAACCAGAAGCAAGCTTCCTGTGAAACTGCTCTGTGTCGAGTGAATTCCACTCACCCAGTTAAGCTTCACTTTTCATTGAGCAGTTTCCTAACACTATTTATGATTAGCGTGAGTAGGGATATTCGGGAACATTTTGAGGCTTATGGTGAAAATGGAAATATGTTCTGATAGAAACTGGAGAGAAGCTTTCCGAGGTGCTGCTTTGGGATGTGTGCATTCCACCCACAGTGTTATACCTCTCTTCTGATACAGTATCTAAGAATCCCTTTCTGTGAAACTGTTCTTAGATATGTGTATTCATCTCATGTAGATAAATCTTTCTCTGCATTTCACGGCTTGGAAACTCTGTCTTGGATGGATCCCCGAAGGGATATTCGGGAACACATTCAAGACCATGGTGAAAAAGCAAATATCTTCAGATAAAAACTGGAAAGAAGCATTCTGTGAATCTGCTTTTTGCTGTTTATTCATCTCACATAGATAGAGCTTTCTTTACATTATGCAGCATGGAAACTCCATGATGGACGGATCTGCAAAGGGATATTCGGGATCACATTCGGGCCTATGGTGAAAAAGGAAATATCGTCAGATAAATACTCGAGAGAAGCTTTCTGAGAAACTTCTTGGTGATGTGTGCATTCCACTCAGGAAGTTATACCTTTCTTCTCATAAGGGCCTTTTGGAACACTGTTCCTATAAAACTAAAAATGTGATATTCGGAGTACATTGAAGACTATGACGAAAAGTGAAATGTTTTTCAATAAAACCCAGAAAGAAGCATTCCAGGAAACTGATCTCTGACATGTCCATTCATTTCACAGACTTAACGCTTACTCTACATTTCCCAGGTTGGAAAGTCTGTCTTTGAGGATTCTGTGAAGGGATATTAAGAAGCGACGGGAGGCCTGTGGCAAGCCAGGAAATGTCTTCCGTTGAAAACTGGAGAGAAGCTTTCTGAGCAACTGCTTTGTGATGTATGTATTCATTTCATAGAGTTAAATCATTCTTTGGATTGAGCATTTTGAAATCCCTCTTTCTGTGGACCGTAAGAAAGGACATTGGGGAACGCTCTTAAGAATATGCTGAAAAAGAAATACCCTCCGATAAAAACCAGAAAGAAACTTACTGTGAAACTGCTCTGTATCATGTGAATTCCACTCACACAGTTAAGCTTCTGTTTTCATTGAGCAATATTCTAACATTGTTTTAGTTTAGTCAGTAAAGGGATACTCAGAAGCACTTTGAGGCTTATGGTGAAAACGAAAATATCATCAGATAGAAGATTTCCGTGGAGCTACTTTGTGACATGTGCATTCCACTCACATAGTTATACTTTTCTTCTCAGAGAGGATTGGGGAATCTCTTTTGAAGGAAAAGCTACCAGGGGACATTCGAGAGTATATGGACGACTATGGTGAAAAAGGAAATATACTCAGACAAAATCAGGAAAGAAGCTTTCTGTGAAACTGCTTTGTGATAGATATGTTCATTCATCTAACATAGATAAAACTTTCTATTACACAGTTTTGAAATGCCATCATGGACGGATTCGTGAAGGGTCATTCAGAGCACCTTCAGGCCAATGGTGAAAAAGGGAATATCTTCAGAAAAAAACTTGATAGAAGCTTTCTGAGAAACTGCTTTGTGCATTCCACTCAGGGAATTATACCTCTTCTCTCATAAGGCAGGTTTTGAATACTGTTCCTGTAAAACCAAAAATGTGATATTTTGGAGCGTATTGAAGACTATCGCAAAAAGTGAAATATCCTCAAATAAAACCAGAAAGAAGCGTTCCAAGAAACTGCTCTCTGATATGTGCATTCATTTCACAGAGATAAAGTTTACTCTACGTTGCCCAGTTTGAAAACTCTGTCTTTTAGGAATCTGTGAAGGGATATTAAGTGGGCCCCGGAGGCTTATGGTGAGAAGGAAACATCTTCCGATGAAAACTGGAGAGAAGCTTTCTGAGCAACTGCTTTGTGATGTGTGTATTCATCTCATATTGTTAAACCATTCATTGGATTGAGCAGTTTGAAATCACTGTTTTTGTGGAATCTGAGGAAGGACATTTGGGAACGCTCCTTAGAATATGCAGAAAGAATTATCCTCAGGTAAAATCCAGAAGGAAGCTTTCTGTGAAACTGCTCTGTCTTCTTAATTCCTCTCGCTTAGTACGCCTCTGTTGTCATTGAGCAGTTTTGTAACCCTGTTTATGTTTAGGGTGTGAAGGGATATTCGGGAGTGCTTTGCAGCTTATGGTGAAAAAGGAAATATGTTCAGACCGAAACTGGAGAGAAGCTTTATGAGGAACTGCTTTGTGATGTGTGCATTGCACTCACAGGGTTTACCTCTCTTCTCATACAGCATCGGAGAAACCTTTTTGGAGGAAAAGGTGCCAAATGATATTCAGGAGCATGTTGATGTCTATGGTGAAAAGGGAAATACCCTCAAACAAAAACTCGAAAGAATCTTTCTCTGAAACTGCTCTTTGATATGTGTATTCACCTCACATAGATAAAGCTTTCTTTACATTATGCAGCTTGCAAACTCTGTCATGGACGGATCCACAAAGGGACATTCAGGAGCACGTTCAGGACTATGGTGTAAAGGGAAATATCTTCAGGAAAAAAACTGGAAAGAAGCTTTCTGTGGATCTGCTTTTTGCTATGTTTATTCATCTCACATAGATAATGCTTTCTTTACATTCCACAGCTTGGAAACTCCGTCATGGATGGATCCGTGAAGGAATATTCGGGATCACATTAGGGTCTATGGTGAAAAAGGAAATATCATCAGATAAAAACTGGAGAGAAGTTTTTTGAGAAAGTGTTTGGTGATGTGTGTATTTCACTCAGGGAGTTATACCTTCATTCTCATAAGCCACAGTTTTAATACTGTTCCTGTAAAACTAAAAAAGTGATAATTGGAGCAAATTGAAGACTAAGATGAAAAGTGAAATGTCGTCAAATAAAACCCAGAAAGAAGCATTCTAAGAAACTACTCTCTGACATGTCCGTTCATTTCACAGAGTTAAAGCTAACTCTACATTTCCCAGTTTGGAAAGTGGGTCTTTGAGGATTCTGTAAAGGGGTATTAAGTGGCAACTGGAGGCCTGTGGTGAGCAAAGAACTGTCTTCCATCGAAAATTTGAGAGAACCTTTCTGAGCATCCTTTTTGTGATGTTTGTATTCATCTCATAGAGTTAAATCATTATTTCAATTGGGCAGTTTGAAATCACTGTTTCTGTGGAATCTGAGAAAGGACATTTGGGAACACTCTTTAGAATATCCTGAAAAAGAAATA